>NC_134488.1:84686711-84708661 GCF_040206685.1 Ascaphus truei
TTACCGGAGACTCACTGCCGCCGCCAGTCTAAGTTCTTTAAAAACTAAAGCTGTCTCACATTGTAATCTGGCATGTAACTGTTATATACACCTATAATATATATTATCTTTAACTGTGCATACAATGTCTTGGATATAATGTACTGTATAACCCTTTTCACTCATTGTAACTATGTATTTGTAACCATGTATTTGTCATAACTCTGTGCCCAGGACATCTTGAAAACGAGAGGTAACTCTCAATGAATTGCTTGCTGGTAAAACATTTTATAAATAAATAAATATTCACAGTGTTAGTACTATTTGCTTCTTCCCTAGGTACTCTCATCTTACTACAATAGGGCGATACCGAGGCTTATTTCTCTCTGGGTTAGCTGACTTTTCCCTCTTCTGTATAGCGTTCATAATTTCCCATTATTAGTGGACCCCCGGTGGGCTGTGGCCAACAGCAATTTTCTCAGGATCAATATTCTGTACTGTACACTGACCTCTGCTTCTGGGCAGACTGGGTCGGGATTAGTAACGGACGTTCCTGTAGGGCCGATCGGCTATGCCCCAAAGTTCATCTCTGGGGAACCGCTTGTGGATATATGCTTCCTTGAATATGAGTAACTGTACAGTATTCATCTTGGCCATCTCTAAGGAAGCTATCTATGCAGTGGCGTAGCAAGACATGTACGGGCCCCTGGGCAAAGACAACATTCAGGGCCCCCTCGTGTCTCTGCTCTCTCTCTATCTCTCTGCCCCTCTCTCTTTCTCTGCCCCTGTCTCTCTCTGCCCCTGTCTCTCTCTGCCCCTGCCTCTCTCTCTGCCTCTGCCTCTCTCTCTCTGCCCCTGCCTTTCTCTCAGTCCATGCCTCTCTCTCTGCCCCTGCCTCTCTCTCTGCCCCTGCCTCACTCTCTGCCTCTCTCTCTGCCTCTCTGCTACTGCCCCTCTCTCTGCCTCTTTGTCCCCCCCTCTCTCTCTGCCCTCCTCTCTCTCTCTCTGGGGTCTCTCTCTCTGGGGTCTCTCTCTCTGGGTTCTCTCTCTCTGGGGTCTCTCTCTGGTCTCTCTCTCTCTCTCTTTGGTCTCTCTCTCTGGTCTCTCTCTTTGCTCTCTGCTTTCACTCTCTCATGTCTTTCTTTTGCCTCTTATGTATTTCTGTCTGGTACTTAATTTTCTCGTGACTATTATTTTCTGTCTTCTTCCCTTTCATGCTGTTTTTACCCATGTGCTTTAACCGTTCCCCTTCCTCTCACCTTTCCCAGCCTGTCTCTCAGGCTGCGCTTATAGTGCTGGCAACGCGACGTCACAGCAAAACAAATGCATTGTCGCCGTCGTCGGCGCTTATATTGCACGCGACCAAGTGACAGCGCTACCAAAAATCTGGTAGCCACTGTTATTTGATTTTTTCAGCGATGGTCTCCCCTTGTGGCCAATCAGAGAACTTCTCCGTCCCTCTGCCTTCCCCTTTCTGACATCACTGGCCTTGTAGCCAGCGACGTCGCCTAAACTTACATTACAACTATCGCAATGTCAATGGTGACAGGTGACGTCATCGGTCACGTCGCCGTCACTGGCAGTATAATAGCAGCCTCAGGCTGCAGCTCCAGTCCCACTCTGCACTACTTGAGGCCCAACTCACCTACGGAGGCTCTGCAGAGGAAGGAATTTCCCCTCTGTCCTCCCTACTAAATCTCAGGGTCCCGCCCCTCACCCAGGCCCCACCCACCTGCAGAGGAAGGGATTTCCCTCTGTGCTTCCTGCCCGGTGCAGGGAATTAATGTGCGGGCAGGAGGCCAGGCCGCCGACAGGGGGAGAGTGGACCCCCCAAGAGCACGGCCCCTTCGGCTTTGCCCAGGCTGCCCAGGCTATAGCTATGCCCCTGTATCTATGTAGGGCACTTCCCTAATTATAAAACAACAAACAGGGACAGATCAAACCTAGCACATACATCTATACACTGAAACCTATTTACATACTTACCTGCAAGGCTCCGCCAACTGTATCTCAAAGGAGCCTGCTATAGAGACTTACCTTGACGTGGTTAGCAGGCTTGGCATTATTTGATCAGAGGATGTAACCAAAAGTCTCCTTTATCTTATAGATTTTTACACCATATATATTTATTCCCCATTTATTGATATCCCAAAGGGAGAAGCGCAGGGATTCACTGTCTGTTTTCACATTTGTATGGCCAATCCCGTCGCCAGCACTATCACTAACCGCACTAGCACCTCCCAGCTTGGGGAATATTTTATTCTAAATTTTAATTCACTTTTACATACTTTTCACCTGTTTTGGCGTATTGATATCCTAATAAACATTTATTATTTTCATTTTAACAGGTTAGACGTCCTGTCGCCATATAGCCCTGCCTTTTATGGGTGACTGGCATCAGTTAGGCTCCTCTAAGGATTACTATATCCTCCCTACTATTCATTATTTTGCACCATGAGTGCGTGCTAAGAAGGGACTTATGTGACCTCGATCAACATCTTTTTGCATTCTATGTTAATTTTCCCTATGCACCTGGTGCTTACATTATATTATTTGTGTGGTATTGAGCGTTATCATCACCTTTATTTGTTAGATATCTGGAGGGCCCAGCACCAAGGTCAGAGGGACTACACCTTCTTTTCAGCCCCTCTTCAGTCTTACTCAAGGATTGACTATTTTCTAGGTACCAAGAATGTTTTCCAGGCGTCCTCCCACTCAGACATTGGTCCAATAACCTGGTCCGACCATGCCCCAGTTCTACTTTCCCTCTCTCTGCCCTTCGTTAAAAACAATGTGTACAATTGGAAACTAAACGATTCCCTCCTCAATGTTCCTGAAATAGAATTAACAATCAAGCAAAAGCTATTCAGCTTTTTCAAGATAAAAAGAGGCTATGTCTCTGCCCCAGCGATGCTATGGGAAGCTCATAAAGCCTCCATCAGAGGTGACCTTATCTCTATAGCCTCCTATCGGAAAAAAATGAAATATAAGTTACAGAAAGAGCTAACAGAGAAAATCCTAGAATTGGAACAACAGCACAAAAATAACCCCTCCAAAACACTATACAGATTACTGGAAAAAACAAGATCTGAATTAAAACAAACTCGACGAGGTAGAGAGAGCACTTAGATGGACCAATCAGAGGTTTTACGACAGGGGCAATAAAGCGGGCAGGTTGCTGGCCACAAAGCTTAGGGGCATAAAAGCCAAATCCCAAATTAACAAGATCCGTACTAGAGCTGGGCTAATTACCTATGTCGAAAAAGAAATTGCCCAGGAGTTCGCCAGTTTCTATGCGGAACTGTATAATCTTCACCCCTCAGAACTGCCTCACAGTAGCACTAAACTAACCTCACAATTCCTAGCACACTGTGACTTACCCTCCCTAACAGAGGAAGAACTGCAAAACCTTAATAAGAAAATCACCCAGGAAAAACAATTTGAAGCCATTAAATCGCTTAAACTGAGCAAGACCCCGGATCTGGGCAGCTTCTCCAATGCCTACTACAAGACATTCATGTTGACTCTGTCCCCTTATCTTCTTGACATGTTCAACTCCTTCCTAGAGGGTGAACCGATCCCAGCCACAATCTCTGCGTCCAACCTAGTGATCATACACAAGGAAGGAAGGGACCCGCTTGAATGTGGTAGCTACAGACCAATCTCCCTACTTAAAGCTGCAGTTCAGGCTTTTTTGGAAAAAAAATGTATAGTTTTTTTTTTACTTCAATAGTTTTATGTGGGCAATCTCTACTTACCTAAAGAACTGCATAGCTGCTGGTCAATTCGTTCTCTGTCTATTGATCGGCATAGTTTGGCGACATCTTTAAATATGGGGAATGTATTTCCTCTGTTTCTGTCACTCAGTGGAAGCTCATGAATATTCATGAGCACTCCTGCACTGACATGTGCAAGAGGGAGGGCAGGGCTCACAAAGGGGTGTGCCAGGGCTTGTGACAGGACATGAAGGGGCAGTGCCTTAGTAAATGGTTGTTAAAATAGAATACAAGAAAATTGGTCTTTCAAAGTTGTTTTTTTTAAAACAGAAAATGCTAAAAGTTTTTTTTCTTACTACAGAACTGATTTATTAAAAAAAAACACACATGCAGGATATTGCCTGAACTGCAGCTTTAACACGGACCTCAAAATCTACAGCAAGATTTTAGCAAACATATTAAATCCAATTCGCCCCAGACTTATACATATCGATCAGGTGGGGTTTGTATCGGAAAGGCAGGCTTCCGATAACACCCGGAAAATTATAGATATTATAGACCACGTGCACCTCAACAAAACCCAAGCTATGATTCTAAGCCTCGATGCTGAAAAGGCATTCGATAGAATCAAATGGTCCTTCCTAGACCAATCAATGTCTAAATTTGGCTTCCATGTCCCATTCCTGGAGGGGGTTAGAGCCCTCTATCAAAACCCCACAGCATATATAAAACTCCCCGGGGGACTAACAGACCCAATCCAGATCAAAAATGGCACTAGACATGGCTGCCCTCTATCGCCCCTACTATTCGCAATTTCTATCGAGCCTTTGGCAGCCAAAATCAGAAATGACCCAAGAATACAGGGCATTAAGATTGCCAAGACTGAACATAAAATCTCACTATTCGCGGATGACATTATACTGACCCTCACGGATCCCCATACCACCATTCCCAACCTCCAAAGACTCCTGGACCAATTTGGCCGAATCTCAGATTACAAAATTAACATGGACAAATTTGAAGCCCTAAATCTCTCCCTCTCAGAGCCGACCTGAAAAATGCTCCAATCTAACTATAAATATAGATGGAACTCCTCCCAGATAAAATATCTTGGAGTTAAAATAACAAATTCCTACAACTCTCTATACCAGGCCAATTACCCCGCCGTTATTTAACCAAATCAAAAAGGATCTAGAATCCTGGAATAAACTCCAAATCTCCTGGTTTGGTAGGATCATTTCAATCAAAATGAACATCCTACCTAGACTCCTATATTTTTTCCAAACGCTCCCTATAGACATTCCCATGTCTGAACTTAAAAATATACAAGCCCACATATTCCAATTTATATGTAATAACCGAAAACCAAGAGTTCCGAGGTCGGTGCTGTTATCTCCCAAGTTGGGTGGGGGACTGGGGGTCCCTAACGTTATTAAATACTACCAGGCAGCCCAGCTACGCCAAGCGGTGACTTGGAATAGCAACCTGGCCACATCATGTTGGCTTGAGATAGAATCGCACTATGCAGCGCCTTTACCCCTATCAGCGATCCTGTGGGTTCGGAACGATAAGGAGAAAGGGTCTAGGAAAAACGATCTGGGAGCAATGAGGTGTACGTGGGGCATTTGGCTTAGAAACAAAGGGAAGTACGCCCTATCGACCATTCCCTCTCAACTTACCCCCATCTTTGATAACCCGGATCTCCCGCCCGGGTGTTCTCAGAGACAATTTCAATGATTCCAAGACCTCAATATTAGGAGGGTAGCAGACTTGCTGAAGAAATAGGAAATCCTGTCCTTCCAAGAGCTCCAAGTCAAATATCAAGTACGAGATCTCAACCCGTTTAAATTTCTTCAAATTAGGCACTTTCTTATAGCGCTCTCCAAAAACGCCAAATTTCCCAAACCGAACAAATTCGAGTCCCTTTGTATCAATGGTTCTTACCAGAAGGGATTGATCTCAGAGATCTATAGGGGGTTAGAGTCAACATAGGAGAATCCAAACCATGCATATATGCAAAAGTGGTGTGCAGACCTCAACCTACAACTAGATATGGATGATTGGAAGGACATCTGGGAGGCAGCCTCCAAGACCTCAATCTGCACGGTTACGAAAGAAAATATTTATAAAATTCTATTCCAGTGGTACCTAACCCAGAGTAGACTGAACCAGATCTTTCCCGGCACGCCAGATCTTCCCCGGCATGCCAGATCTATGCTGGAGGGGATGTGGTCAAAGAGGAGACATGGCCCACATTTGGTGGTCATGCCCAGAGATCCAGGGGTTCTGGTCTAAGATTCAGAAACTACTATGTGAAATCTCGGGGCTGGAAATTCCCCTGGACCCTCTGACCTTTCTGTTGGGAAAACAAGTTGATGGCCTTCCCGCTCCCCTAACTAAACTTATCTCAGCCATCCTAACTGCTGCAAAGTGCTCTATCACAGCTGCTTTGAAGCAGGTAAAAGCACCCTCAAAAAACACGGTCTCTAAACGAATTACCACGGTTATGACCATGGAAAAACTTACGGCCATGCTCACACAGAAAATCCCCCAGTTCTACAACACCTGGGGGCCATGGCTAGACCGCTGAGGCCCAACTCTCACGTACCCGATCCAGTCGGCCCCTCCAACAAGAAAAGGATTAAAAGGAGTCAGTCTCACCACACCCCCCCTCCAACTCCTCCCCTCCCCGCCCCCAGACCCTTCCCTCCTCCCCTCTGTTTGTCAACCACACTCCCCCGCCCCTGTGTCCCCCCCCAACAAAACAAAAAAACGAAAATGCCTTTTTGGATTCAATTACTGTACTTTATTTGTTACGAGCTGATATACCCGGCGTTGCCCGTGATGTAATGTTCTGGCTCCCCCATCCTCCCTCTCAACTCCCTTCCCCCCCTCTTCACAGCTGTTCAGGCTTCCCCCCTTCTCTCCTGACTCCCTCCCCCCCTCTCTCCTGACTACCTCCCCCCCCTCTCTCCTGACTCCCTCCCCCCGAATACCTCTCTACCCCCCCCTCTCCTGACTCCCTCTCTCCCCCCCCCTCTCTCCTGACTCCCTCTCCCCCCCTCTCTCCTGACTCCCTCTCGCCCACCCTCCCTCTTGACTCCCCCACCTTCTCTCCTGACTCCCCCATCCTCTCTCCTGACTCCCCCCTCTCTCCAAACTGACTCCCCCCCTCTCTCCTGACTGACTCCCCCCCTCTCTCCTGACTGACCCTCCCCTCTCTCCTGACTGACTCCCCCCTCTCCTGACTGAATACCACCCCCCGCCTGTCTGCTGTGCGCCGCCATCTTACCGGGGGCAGCTGCAGGGGGAAGGGAGTCCTTCAAGAGGCTGCCTGCCCACCCGCCAGGGAGGGAGGGAAGTGAGCGCCAGCGGCTAGGGCAGGAGGGATGCACTTCCCCTTCGTCCGGGAGCCGGTGCAGGGCGGCGCACGTGAGGGTGAGTGAGGGTGAGTGTGATGAGAGAGAGAGACACACAGACACACAGTTGGGTGATGTCATAGAGCCATCAATCTGTTGGGTGATGTCATAGAGCCACCAATCTGGTTGGCCAGAGGCTGAGGACCAATCAGATTCACCGCAGCTAGTACCAACCTTTCGATTTTATATATTAAGATGTACAAACGAACGCAATGTATCTGTATACATACCCTGTTTGCTTCCAATAAAGGAAAAAGATGGGAGAGGGGGGGGGGGGGAAAGACAGCTACTAAACATTGTAATTAAAATTAAATATCTTCCTATAATCATAATCAATGTTATTTTTTTCCATCTTTGTTAGAGCTGAATGCTGATTTCCTAATATTTGCACTTTCTATGTAGCTGTTTGTTGGGATTTGATTCTGATTTTCAGATACCTGCTTAGATTCTCTTTAGATTCCACAATTTGGAGCATTATGTTTAACTGATCAGAATATGATTTTCTAGTGGTGGCCAAAATAAGCCAGGTTATATACCTTTGTAATTGTATGTGCATTGGACACAATATGGTCTGCTTGTCTGCTGTTGTAAATTGAGGGGTGGGTGCGAGACCCCAGGATCACAAGTTTGGCACTATTTTCAGAAGATAAACTATAGAGAAACCCCCGCTACTGTTTGCAATAGTGAGTTGATAATGATGAGTGTAAGTGCTAATGGGGCAATATGAGAATGATAAACAATGGAGAAAAGAACCCCAGTAAAGCACTCATACACTGTGTTAATGTTAACACAGTGTATGAGTGCTTTACTGGGGTTCTTTTCTCCATTGTTTATCACTATTTTCAGAAGAAAGATATCCCCACTGAAAGTTCCTCACACAAACCACATGAGGGAATTCTTATTTGGTATTATAGTTTCATCTTCTTCCAAACCTGCTCTTATTTGTGGTGCTACTTAAACTGAAGAACTTCGGTTCTCATTTTTTATAAGGTTCTGGATCCGCCTATGAGTTTGTTAACACCTGTGTCACTGTGTTTGCTTTCTTTTATGAACTGGTATAGGCAGGGTGACTTATGTGCACCATAAGTTAGAGCAGTATTTTTAGTGTGCATGCCTGAAGCTGCTACCACAGACACAAAGGACACACCAAATCGTTACAAAAAGGTACAACTATTATGCACTTGTCACCCTCCCTTCATCCCCTGCAATTTCAGCTCAATGTGATCATTGAATTTACAAACAGGGCTCCATATGCAAAAGGTGGGTGATTCATTTCAATAAATAGACATCTCCCAGCCAGGAAGCCTGAAAAGCTCACCAACAAGACAAGACAAGAGTAAAAGGCCCAAGCAGCAGACATGGTGCCAAAACATTGCGTCATGCATCACATCTTTTATTGTTCAGCACGTATCTCCTTCGAAATAATTATTATGGGGCAGGGCTTAGGTTTTGGAGCTGTATTGAACAACACACCTTTTTAAAACATGAAATTCTAACATCTTACAAAATAAAGAACATGACATTTGTAAATCTGATTTGGAGTCTTGAAGATTAGCAAGAATGTGAATCCCAATAGAAAAAGTGGCAAATGACCACAGTGTCTCTATTGCCATTGCAATCATTTGAGAAGATCGGGGATATCATCATATGCAAATTGGCTAGAAGGACGGTTACAGTCTCCCGGATGCCAAATAGGGCAAATTAATTGGGAAAGGTTTATTGGCAGAAAGTCTCCCATTGGCATCCCCTTTCAAAGATACACATGGGCTATTTGTGCACTGACCGTCCTACTTTTGCAGCCAATAAACATTTTTTCTATATATATATTTTTATAACGTATTAGGTGAAGAGGGGTGCAGATATTACATGTGATGCTCTCAGGTCCTTTGACACAATCCTTATAATTTAAATTTCCCATACAATAATATTTGTCCAGGAACACAATATGGCTTTCGAGTCAGACTCATTCTGGCAGGTAATAATACAAAGCTACAACATAATTTGGGAGGCAAGGTTGCAGGTTTTAATTAAAAGACTAATTTTCTGACAATAAGGAGATGCCATTAGGTCAGAATAGTGTGTTTGAGCTCCGCAGGACTGCCTTGGATTTATGAAGGTAAGAAATAAATTAATCTGGGGGGGGGGGGGGATGTTGCAGCAGAACTAAAGTGCCCAGATCCTTGTGTGGTAAAGACAAAGGCAGTAGGAGAGTGGTTCCCACAGATAACCCAGTTTTCATTGTGGAATATATGCATTAAAAACCATGTTTAAATGTTTTGCCACATGCATGTTTTATGGATTGAAAAGTGTCACAAAAGTGAGGCTCCAGATTTTTTTTTTAAATGGAAATATAAATATTGATACATTTGCCAACATTTTTTGCCCAAGTTTTTTAGGTAAAAGATTTAGAAAAAAATGATCTCACCTCTTGTGCTGCTCAGCCTGCAGCATCAGTGAGCACTTCATGTAAGTTGAGAGGATTTAGGAGCATTTAGGGGAGAGTTGCTTAGTGTATTATTGTACAAAGTGGTGCCTTTAACAGCCACAATTTCCCTTCTCTTTGCATAAGGTAAATCCATTAGGTTTGAGGTGACATTATCTTATGTATCCAAGAGATCAATGTTAGATATAAGGAACAACCATATTTAACACATTTACTACAAGAGAAAATGTTTAAACTATACCAGGGAACACATTACACCCTCCCCAACTCCCACTTCAGTTCCTGTTTACTGGTAAAAACAAGGGTGCTTATGTACAGTACCATACCCTGTTTACCTGTGCACTGGGAAAAGCTCTTCCCCTTTTGGCACTTTGCACATTATGGGAGTTGTGAGTCTCTTGGCTGGAAAACTGGGTCTAAAAATAGCACCAGGTTTCCTAATGGAGAAAGTTGCTATAGTCTGAATTCAATTTGATTTTGTGTGTGATAATCTATTTGTCCAGATATTACTTCAGTTTTGCAGCTAGGAGACTGTTACATTAACCCAAAACATTTGACCTAAAAATAGATTACAGAATTAAATACTGTACAATGGTTTATTTTTCTTCTGTTACAGTTAGTACATTTTGTGTACATTAAATCTTTAAACAGCATTTGCACATGTGACTTTTAGGGGGGCGATTTATTAAAGTATCTTCTGTTCTAAAATGAAAAAAAAAAAAAAACTGGTGCCAAAAATAGCATCTAATTTATCAAAGGAAAAAAACAATATTGAGAGATATTTATTCCTTGATTAATCTGTATTTTTTTTTACATCGTCTGAACCAGTTTTTTTGCCACAAACAGGCGTTAATAAATGACAGCCTGTGTATGTGTACTGTACCTCTTTAGAGCTGGTAAATGATTGCAAATATTCCACGATTCCTATAACGTAGTCACCCAATTGTTACATACTGAATCAGTGAGATACCCTCATTATCGGTGCATGTCCTCCCCCTGCCTAGACCATAAATAAAGGATCTGTTTATCAAAGATTGGCAGCTGACAAATTCATGCAAAATACCATGATTAGAAAAGATTACCCCACTCAAAATAATCTGATTGTTTTCTTTGATCCTTTTGGAGTACTTTTTTGCACCGGTTTTTCACAGTTTTGGAGCTGGAGACTTTGATAAATAGATGGATGTAGAAACAAAGCAAATCGAGCTAACTAATGAAAACGTGTATATCTGCACAGGCACAATAACCGGGTGTGAAATCAGTTACACCACTGATCATGTTCACTTGCGTATTTATGAGAACATGGATTAGTTGTTCTTGTGAATCATTTCAAGTCATCTTGTAAATTACTGCAATATTCAAGATTTGCATATGGACAATTGTTCTCTCTTATTCAGAAAGAGCAATATGAATGTATGCAACAATGAGTAAATATACAATGGATTATTTTCTTTCGGTGTTTAAGAACAGCAGCAAAACTCAACTTCTGCACCAAAGTAAAACAAAAATGTCAAACATACACGTCAATATATCTTCTTTAATATTTATTCATTTTAGAAAATAGACCTTTCATTAAAATTTTGTTCACAAAATAAAAAGTGCGGTAAACAGTGTTTATTTACAAATAGGTTTTCTTTTTGCACAGATCCCTAATATTATGAAAGCAATAATGCAAGTCGCATACAGAATATCAACCCTTTGGGTTTACCAGGGTTCCTTATTATACCCTATCCATTTAATCCCTTTAGAGGACTAAATTCTCAACAGCCAGTAACATATATTTTTTAAATAAATCAATTTATATGCAGTAAGTGGATTAGTGTAAACAACACGTGCTTAATAGAAAATAACCACTTTCAAATAAATACAAAAATATATAAACTATTGCAACGGTGGTGCTCTATGTACAATTTGGCAGCTTGTATGTGTCTATGGGAAAGAAGTCCTTCAAGAGATTCACCAGGGTCTCCAGATGAAGCTGTTGGGTGATGGTGGAATAGGGACAGGTCTTTGGATAGGCTGCTGATTCAGAGAAGATGAGCGAACCTCTGATCTTCTTGGGCTGAGATGTAGCACAATTCGTGGGCTGTTCTGTTTGGCGCCCGGAGATTTAGTACAGTCCTGGCAACACTGTTCAGGGCTTCTCTGCAAATGGTCAAGAAGCCGGTTGCAGGTGTCTCCATCCATCACACCGCTTTTACTGAGGATACCACTGAGATGGTTGATGCAGGCTCTGTACCCCTCTCTGTAACTCTCTGTGGATTCTAAGGAAACAAACAATGGTTACATTACACATCCAAACGAAGCCACTTGAAATATACTAACACACACTTTCTCCGATCCACTTAATTATTCAACACATATTTGCCACCCGCCCTTTAAATTGCGTTTTCAATTATATTATAATGCGGTGTTTCAATATGTTACTTGAAGTGGTTAACTTATTCACTGCCACAGGGGCTAGCAACACATTGCAAAAAAGTTCATAGATCGTTAGCAAAGAGTCCATGAACCAAGGGTCTTTATAACCTTGACATCTTCGGTGCTACTGTACACTTATGGGTAAGAACATTTTACAATGTGTACTTACTTTGTTCTTGCTCTGGAGGGATCTCTCTTAAAAATCTCACTGTCATTTCGAGAATATCAGCTTTTTCTAGTTTGGAATATCTGGAACTCTGGAAAAAGTTGAAAAACAGCTGGTTATTAATAGTAATACTACTACTACTACTACTAGTTTGTTCTTGTATAGTGCATTTTTGCAGACAGTCCCTGCCCCGTGGAGTTTACAATCTATTGTAATACCCCATAAAACCGAATAAATCAATGCAATGAAGCCAACAGGTAGTAATTCTACATTAAGACCTCTAACCAGAATTTGATGTCCTTCAACCATTCCTTACTAAATTTAATTTCTTACTAATACAAATGGGACAGATTCACAAATATAGATCTTGTGAAAATTGAACCGTTTCATAGTAATCTGCGCTCATTTCACCATTTGGGCTTCTTTATCCCCTCCACTATAAACTCTTTATCCACATATTGCACATAGTCCAGTATATTATTTCGATGACTATTTTTGTTGCGTATTTAATAATGATACTTACATCTTTCCCAATGAGAGGTAAAATGAGTGTTTTCAGCTGGTTCAGACTCTCATTAATCCGAGCTCGTCTGCGCTTCTCCATCAAGGGCTTTAAAGTCTGCAATAAAAAAAAGGTACGCGGTCAATATTCCGTGAAATGTTCATGTTACAGTCAGACAATCAGATAGCACTGCAAGAAACCTGCGGAGAGGACCCTGGCCGGGCTCACCTTTCTCAGCTCGCTGGCCTCCGCGCTTCTCTTAGAGTGTCCGGACTTGGGGTGGTAGCTCTGGGGAGAGTCAGATACTGCGAGGTTGGGGGACATTGTGGCAGCAGCTAAACAATCAGAGGCGAGGCTCCGAAGTGAACGCGGTGGGAAAGTGAGTCTGCTCTGGCTCTGTGCGCGCTATTTATGAAGGCGCTTGGGTTTGGCTCCACCTCTGTGCATCATTGTGGGACGCACACAGACCCTCTGGGGAGCACGCCCCTATCTGCTCAGTGCATGCATGTTTTAGAAGAGCCATCTGCTCAGTACAGGTATCTAATTGGCGCTAGTATACATAGAAACATGTATTCTTACAGTTATATAAATCATGCATTCACACACACTTAGAAGCAGTCACGTCTATTCGTTTCATTGAAACCACCCCTATGCAACCCCCCAAATTACATGGTATATAAATACATATTCAAATATATATATATATCATATAAATTCAAATATATATATATATCATACACACATACACACCATATGCGTATACACAAACAATTATTTGCATATCCTACTTAAAACATGATTTGTTACAAGTTGTATGAATGAAAAAATACAACTGCCACAAACTATGAATGCTATGAGTGAAAATTAGAATGATTC
Organism: Ascaphus truei; assembly: GCF_040206685.1. Taxonomy (NCBI): domain Eukaryota; kingdom Metazoa; phylum Chordata; class Amphibia; order Anura; family Ascaphidae; genus Ascaphus; species Ascaphus truei. Next base: position 84,700,234 of record NC_134488.1, read on the forward strand.
AATTTTTCTTCTCAAATCGTATCATTCGAATGTGTTTTTAACATATATTCTCCAGAAGAAAGATTACTTTGTATGAAAATGACATATAAACGCGTAGTTAGTTAATGACAGTAAAATATGCAGACAAGCTTTGCTTAAAAAACAACATGTAAATGTAAAAAAAAATCTGACCAGGTACTTATTTAAATCCGTTTACACGAGGGGTTCACCCCCAAGCGAAGCTTCACAGACATCTGTATAGAGATAAAACCAAAAATGTGTTTGTTATATTGATATTGAACCGGTCTGTATGGAAACCAATCACACACCCTATTGGCTGCCGCCACTGCAACGAGCTACGAATTTACAGCCACAATCTGGGTCTGTGTTTTTTTTGTTCGTTAGGTTTTATGGAAATAATATGTTTATTTTTTTTGTTTGAAACATCACTTTGTATTTCAAAGAAATATGCAGAAGCACACATGGGCTACAATCAACAATGGTGCAAAATGAACGTTGACAACATGAACAGATGTGTCATTTGTAAATGCAAAGCTTTTAGTGCATGATGTTGCATTGATAACCTGCATGCATCACACGCGTCTCCCCCGCACCTGTCCTAGCTTCCTGCCCATTGGCTCTATCACACACACACAAGTACAGCAGCCTCTTTGTTGAATGCTGATTGGATGAATCCGGGACGGTCTGGCCAATCAGGGACGCGCCACAGCACAGTCCGCAGGGTTCCCTCCTGCATCTCCCGCCCAGGGGGCTTTATTATTACTTTGTGCTCCACTGTTTTTAGGTGATTTTTTGCATTTTCCGTTGGGATTTAAATATTTTAACAAATATCGGCGTGGGTCCCCCATCTGGGAACAGCAAGGCACGGAAGGGAGTTTAGGAATAATCTTTAAAAACACCCCACATGGGTAACAAAGTGTTTAGCAGCTGAGCCCTCCGTGTAATTGTATAGTTGTGTGTTTGTCACTCTGTGGTCAGGGATGCACTTAGGAAAGCTTTTGTTTAGGTGACGATACAATACAAAGCATCACACGTACATCACAGGGTTGGCTTCGTTTGGGATTAATATGGAGCCCATAATAAATGTATCCAGGAAGCGAAAACAGCATCCCACGCTAATATCACCACCGGTTCCCAGAAATGAAACACCTGCTGATATAGCACCGGGTGATATGGCGTTAAGGGTCCAAGTGACCTGTATTGAGGGGAGATCTGCGTCATATTCCAAACATTTTATTTTTACAAAGCAGGAGTGTTTGAGTTATATACATGACACCACTAACTAAACTAACCCCTTTTACAAGGATGGTTCCCTCTCCCTGCCAGGGACAGTTCTGTGGGGGAGCTGAGATTTGCACTGCACATGCAGACCAGGTGCATCTGCAAGCTTTATCTGGGATTGTGTTTATACTTCTGAAACATTGCATTGCCTGGTATCACATAACTTTCATGTACAGTAGATTGCTGTAGTAGTTTTAATAAATAGAAAGCATTAGTGAAGGAGAATTAAAGTAGGAGCCCCATACACAGCAATGTCCGAGCAAGCTGGTCATGCAGTTATCTGGTAGCACGCGCCTGACACCCCTCCCCCCTCGCCTCCCATGGGGCTCTCAGCCCCTCCCCTGCAGCCTCCAGCTAGCACGCTCTATAAAATACACCAACTTTTTTTTTTTTTTTTAATAATACCAGCCTTTTCATTTGGATTGTGCATTGTTTAAATTTAAAAAAAATATACAAATGTTGGCGTCGGTATCCCATCTGTTAAGCCAGTAACAAAGGAGATCTTTGTTTCTATATGTTTATGATAATTTTGGGGTTGGGTGGGGGTTATTGATCAGATAGATTGGAGAACATCTTTTCCCTTCTACATCATCCTCTGCAAGTATGTAACTCTTTATAATGCAGTGGTCTATGGAAAGACATAGTATGTTACTGATGCATATATACTGCCATGGTGGTTCTCAGGCAGTAATATAATGCTTTACAATGTTTCTAACTCGGGATATTTTATTATCTCTTATTTTACAGGTCGCACTGTCACCTGCATCCTGTTAAAAATGACTGTTACGTCACTTTATATAAATATCCATAACATTTTTTCTCTTGACTTCTCCTTTTCTCTGCCAAAATCCAGCAATGTAAAGAAATGCAGAGGAAGAAAATGGATCAACATATAAGAGTAAGTGATTCCCTGTGCTCACAGTTAGTGCAAACCTAACCTTGTCTTATAGTTTAACTATAGTGGACAAATGTTCTGGTTTCAAAAATGCAAAAAAAATAAAAAAAATAAGCTTTACATTTAACAAAGAATATTTCCAGTGTGTTTTTTTTCTGATACATCTAGTACAGCTTCTTTGCAGCAGTACAGTGTAGAGTGGCTATGCAGATCAGACCAGACTCGGCACGCTTCTATTCTGTGCTGCACTGAGCACACGGTATTCAATCTGCAGCAAGAGCACGCGCCGCCCCAGGAGCACGAGCCCGGCGCTGTGACAGCGCGGCACGAGCCACAGAAGCACGCGCCACTCAGTACCAGAGCTGGAATGAGCCACGCTGCATCGTCCTGTCCTCGGCTCTCATGAACCTCACAGCGATCCGGACATGCCGAGGCCAACACATAATAAGTACGGTATGTCATGCTTGCTGTTCTCATTGATACATATTTCCATGGTATTTTATTGTCATTCCCGTAGTGTTTGTGCTTATAGAGAGCTGAGAGAGAGGGACAAATGTGATCTTGCGCTGATCAGCCAGGTAAAAGTTAGATTACGTCTCTATATGCTGCTGTGTACAGATCTGGAGTCCTCTGATTTCTATGTATATCTTTATTTGTATAGTATCCATGTGTATAATAGCATCTTCGCAGAAGTAAATTAAGTAACACAATGATGAAACATAAGGGGAATAAGGGATTCAAACATAATAAGAAATATTAGGAAAAGGTGTCCCAGAGAGTTTAGAATGTAACTGGTATGTAGGGAGAACTTACATTAACATGGTGTTAGAAGTGTTGGGTATATGTACTGTCTTCTTGTACATGTATTGCAAAATAGCACTAATACTGTCCTCAGTGATTCACATTCTGAAATAAAGTACTAGCTATATTACTGTAGCTGTACAATGGCAACAAGACCAGGGCTAAAAGAAAAAGTATTAAAGCAGAATCAGTCTGAGTGTTGTAGTGACAGGCAGACATATGATCACATGCAAGTTCAAATAACAGCATAAAAGTCCCACAGGCTGTTGTTATAATGTAGTTTTTGAAGTTCATAGCTTGAAAAGGAGAAAGTAAAATAGCTGTAGGCTAGAGAATAATGGCGTGAAAGTTTTGTATAATAACACTGAAAAGGTTACCTTCTCTTATTTGATATTAGAGAGGTATTGCTAAAGTCTACTTATTTTTAGTGACATTTATTTACCATATTTATGTGTAATGCTTTAACAAGTACCTAACTCTTCAGTGTTGGAAATCAAACCTATGAAAAATGTTTTATGTTCCTCCAACACTTTGAGATGTATTTTTTTTGAGAATGCAGATGATCAAAGCTGAATCTTAATTCTTATACAGTGTGTAACATTATTTTTGTTATTTTTTTAGTATACATTTGATAGTTTTGTTTTTAAGTTCTAGTTCCAATTATGTATAATATTTTCATTAGTATTCAACCTATTTCCTTCGATGATGAATTTTCTTGGTGTAATTCTGGTGCATAAAATACATTACAAAAAAAAAAAATCCAATTGAAATCCATTGGCAAATATTCCGTTTTTGTGTCTGAACACAAAGGAACTCTTTACACCTGGTACCGATGCAATGCTATAACATACAAGCAGGTATATTTGTGTTTTCCTGATGTGCAAAGTACATTCCCATTACACATTCACATCTGCTCAGCAAGCCTTTAACAATGAACTTCAGGGGACTATGTATTACAATTTGTTTTTTTTTGAAGATACAGTTTGGTACATCTTGTGCAGATTGTTTGGAGACAGAAAGTTCCACCATCTTTAACTTGGCTGATTTTATACAAATGTAGCAGACGTTACTGCTCCCATTAAACGTGCTGCATTGTGTTAACGCTGGTGGGGTATTTAACAGTGGTGCTATTGAAAACAATGCTTAAGAAGATAACACGTGTTAGTTCACATTAACAGAGGTAATAAGATTTGCTACATATATACATTTCATTACAATCCGTGCCTCATGTAACATCTCCATCACTTTTTTGTCACTGCCCAAGTTGCAAGCGAATGCACATGGTGCAAAAACTGGAGCAAAGAGCTTCATATATGGATACACAGAGGTACAAGATGAAAATAACACTGAAAATACAGTCTAGGACATTTGGTCGTGGCCGTTTCGCCTCTAAGGTAAGACCCTACCTAACCTTAGCCCTTACCCTAATATTAACCCCGTAATAGTAACACTACCCGTACCCTATAAACCTTAACACCTTACCCTAAAACCCTTAAAGTAAAGCCTTACCATAATCCCTAAGGCTGCGCTTATAGTGCCAGCGACGGCGACGCGACTTGCAACAAACAAATGTATTGCTGCCGTCGCATGCGCTTATAGTAGACGCAACCGCTTGGTCGCGATCGCTGGAAGTCGTCAATTTGATTTTTCCAGTGACCGCAGCGTGACATCACCCTCGCCGTCGCTGTCTCCAGAGACGGAACTATAAGTGCAGCCTTAAGTTAACCCCTTACCCTAAAACTGACCTTATAGTAGAAGCGGCTGCGGAGGGTCCAGTGGCGGAGCAGCTGCGGAGGGTGCAGTGGCAGAGCAGCTGCGGAGGGTGCAGTGGCGGAGCGGCTGCAGAGGGTCCAGTGGCGGAGCGGCTGCGGAGGGTCCAGTGGCGGAGCGGCTGCGGAGGGTCCAGTGGCGGAGCGCCTGCGGAGGATCCAGTGGCGGAGCGGCTGCGGAGGGTCCAGTGGCGGAGCGGCTGCGGAGGGGGTCCCTCTGCAGCAAAACGCTGGCGGGAACTTGGTCGCAGTGGGGCGGCCATTACCAAATGTCCCGTTCTGGTGAAAATGAACCTCTAATGTTTATATTCAGTGATCAAATCAGCCACATTGGGATCTTAATGTTGAAACATTGAGAAATCTCTTACTTTGTTTCAAAATGCAAAGTTGTTTCAAATTCCATTCAGAGAACAAATATCGACACACACATACAGCTCCTGAGGTAATAAAGTACCTCAGTGGTGACCGGCAGCATGCAGACATTGCAAAGTTGCACTGCTAGAAGGACTGTCTGATAGAAGTCTTAGGCTGCGTCCATGCTCCCGAAGACCGCGCAGAGGCGCGCGTGATGTCACCGTGTTTATAGAATATTCCCGCCTAAAATTATTTGAAATTAGCACTGAGTGGGACTGCAGCTCAAGGAACGAATAATAATAATAGCAGATAAATCATTTTATACATGATGTGATATGGTTGCTGAGCTGATTAGGCATTTTGTGTTGGATTTTCCTTTCTGTATTATACCTGCCTTCTGCATGCCACCTGCCTGTCAGTGAAGTAAAAGTGGTTGTTTATTGTTGCTGTAGCACATGCAATATTTACAGACATACAAATTCTAGTAGTGCAATAGGTTTCCAATGAAATAATACGTGGATTCCAATGAGATTAAATAAAATTGGCCTGTACCATATATTCAACAACACACACATATATATATATATGCAAATATAGCTGTGTGCTCATCTGCATGTCTTAGGCAGGTCTGCAACCCCGCCTTTCCCATGTATCACCCAGCATACAACACTTCCACTGCAGCAAGGGATTCTGGGAAATGACATGCAAATGAGCACACAGTGTCACTTTTTGCCTCAATAACCATTTTTAACATGGTTCCCTATAGGCTTAGCTTGCTGCATGGGTCACAGCTTTGAGCACAGCCAGGGTTAAGGTGCATACCAGAAAACCACCACAGACAGCTGTTTCGACCTTGATGGGTCTCATCAGTGTGGGGTTGATTTACTGGGAATGCAAGAGAGGCTATGGGATAGCTAAACCATAATACTGAGTTAAGTTAAGGTGAGTAAAAAAGTGACAAAAACCCTCCAACAGGAAAGCAAATATGCAAATATATATATATATATATATATATATATATATATACTATAATATATATATTACAGTGTTCGACAATCCTATACATTTACACGCCCGGGGCGAGTGATTTAACCGCCGGGCGAGTAAATATTGGCCCAAGCAGCACACGTGTTTATTTTTTAAAATTCCCTGCTCGCGCAAAAAAAAAAACTCCCCCTACCTGACAGCTGATTGGCGCGCGCTCCCAGGCTTTGTGGGCGCGCAGCCAGGCTCTATATGAGCCCGCCCCCAACGAGCGGCCATTCTTTCTGCCCGGACATCTGTTGGAGGGTAAGTACTCGCCATGCTGCGGCCCCTCTGCTCCTTCCCTGCGATCCCCCTGGTCCCCACATGGCTCCCTACTCCCAACCGCGGCAGCTCTCTGTCCCCTGCTCCTGTCCCCTGTCCCCGTCCCCTGCTCCTGTCCCCTCCTCCTGCTCCTGTCCCCTGCTCCTGTCCCCTTCCCCTGCTCCTGTCCCCTTCCCCTGCTCCTGTCCCCTTCCCCTGCTCCTGTCCCCTTCCCCTCGATCCACCGATCGCTGCCCGGGGCGGGAGGTCCCCACTGCTGCAGCCCCGGTTGGCGTGCATGGGGGGGGGGCCTCAGCCCTCACCCCTCACCACGTGCCTCCCATGCACCAGCTAGCTTCATGACGGCGCGGGCTGGGGGAAGAAGCAGCCTGCAAAGCTGCTTGGCCGCGCACTGTGACAAGCCGGCGAGGGGAGCAGGGCAGTGGCGACCACGGCGGGGCTGACTGTCCCCTGGGGCGCCCGCTGGGGATACCTCGCCACGTGCCTCCCACCCACCCTGCTGATTGGGGGGGGGATGTCGCGCTGCCCCCGCCCCCACGAGCGGGGAGATGGGATGCGGGTGGGGTGGGGGAAGAGCGTGGTGCTGGTCGTAGGCCTTTCCTCCCGTGTGTGTGTATGTGTGTGTGTGTGTGGGAGAATGTGTGAATGAATGTGTATGGGAGTATGTGTATGTGTGTGACACCAGAGGTACCCCCCCAATCCGTAACCTCCCCCCCCAATCAGTAACCTCCTCCCCCAATCAGTAACCTCTCCCCCCAATCAGTCACCACCCCCCCCCAGTCAGTCACCCCCCCCAGTCAGTCACCCCCCCAGTCAGTCACCCCCCCAATCAGTAACCTCTCCCCCCAGTCAGTCACCAACCCTCCCAGTCAGTCACCCCACCCCCAGTCAGTCACCCCCCCAGTCTGTCACCCCCCCAGTCAGTCACCCCCCCAGTCAGTCTCCCCCCCCAGTCAGTCACCCCCCCCAGTCAGTCACCCCCCCCCCGTCAATCACCCCCCCCATCAGTCACACCCCCCAGTCAGTCACCCCCCCCAGTAAGTCACCCCCCCAGTCAGTCACCCCCCCAGTAAGTCACCCCCCTGTCACCCCCCCAATCAGTCACCCCCCAGTCAGTCACCCCCCCCCCCAGTCAGTCACCCCCCCCCAGTCAGTCACCCCCCCCCCCAGTCAGTCACCCGTCCCCCAGTCAGTCACCCCCCCCCCCAGTCAGTCACTCCCCCCCCAGTCACCACCTGTCAGTCACCCCCCCGGTCAGTCACCCCCCCCAGTCAGTTACCCCCCCCCCAGTCAGTCACCCCCCCCAGTCGGTCACCCCCCCAGTCAGTCACTCCCCCCCCAGTCAGTCACCCCCCACCCCAGTCAGTTACCCCCCCAGTCAGTCACCCCCCCCAGTCAGTCACCCCCCCGGTCAGTCACCCCCCCGGTCAGTCACCCCCCCCCAGTCAGTCACCCCCCCCACAGTCAGTCCCGTCCCCCCAATCAGTCACCCCCCCCAGTCAGTCACCCCCCCCGTCAGTCCCCGTCAGTCATCCCCCCCATCAGTCAACCCCCCCCCGGTCAGTCACCGCCCCCCCAGTCAGTCACCCCCCAAGTCAGTCACCCCCCGTCAGTCACTCCCCCCACTCTGTGTATCACCCACCGTTTCTCCCCTCTGTGTCTCCCCCCCACACTCTCTCTCTCTCTCTCTCTCTCTCTCTCATCTCCCTCTCTCTCTCTCTCTCTCTCTCCCCCACACACTCTCTCTCTCTCCCCTACACACTCTCTCTCTCACCCCCACACACTCTCTCTCTCCCCCCCACACTCTCTCTTTCTCTCCCCCACACTCTCTCCCCACACACTCTCTCTCCCCCACATTCTCTCTCTCCCACACTCTCTCTCTCCACACTCTCTCTCTCCCACACATCTCTCTCTCTTCCCCACACTCTGGATCTCTTATTTACCCTATATATCTTACTTGCCCTATACTTCACCGAAATAACCTATACTGGCTTTCTTCCAGATCTGACTCAAGCTTCAA
>NC_134488.1:85943861-85993861 GCF_040206685.1 Ascaphus truei
ATTGTATTATGCATTACTATGTATCTTTTGATGTTGCAACTCAATTCATCTGTTTGCAATTTTCGAATTACCCAGCACCTATAAGAGTGCGCATTTCCTTCATTCTGTCACTCCTTGAGAAAGTACAGATCCTGCGTGAAATGCGTGGGAGGATTTTATCTGTCCGACTTTTTTGTATGCTTCATAAAAATGGATTAATTATCACTACTTTTTGGAACACCAGTCTTTTTTGCAATATAGAGCCTCATCTGGATTGAATGTGATTGCCTTGGAGCAATTTTCACTACACCCTACATAAAGATCAGAAACTTTGTGAGTTTGGTCTTCACCATACAGCCGTGTGGAAACACGTCATGCCACGATCCAAAGAAATCTCTGAAGACTTTAGAAAATATTTATTGATGTTCATCATGACTATCGCCGTAGCTTCACTGGACCTACTAGGTCTGGGTGCGAAGTGCATCGCACACTAGGTCTGTCTGCGAAGTGCATCGCACTGTCAGTAGCAGCGAGAAGAGCACTGTGGCATTAGGTAGTGGATTCTACCTCAAAGAACAATCTCTGTTCCATGCCCTTTAAGAGCAAATTTTTGTTCAGCCAAAAGCTGGACGCAATATTATTGAAGGTGTCAGGGGGGTGGGGAGGAAAGTGCATTCTTGCCCCAGGAAAGGAAGAATAGGAGATTCTTTGCAGCAGCTAAATAATTACCCCTCCCCTTTTTTCCCCCTTACTTTCATATATAAAGAATGTGACAATGTATCATTCTACATTCTTACCTAAACTGGCAATCGTTTGATGCTCCTGTTATACATTTGTAAAATTCATGATTGTGTGCCTACCTGAATGGCCAACTTCTTAGTCTATGCTGCAGTCAGTGAAATGCTGCAATGTAACATATTACTACGGGTAACACATTGTTACAGCTTCCAGAGTAATAGACCGTCTGCTATTTGGAACAAAGCAACAGATCTGTTTGTGATACTTTGTTGCCAATGTGAAGAGCTAAAAACGTGTGTGTCAGAGTCTGTTTCAAAACAGGAAGTGGATATGACTTTCTAAATGGTTGCTGTAGCAACCAATGAATGATCAGTACTTTTTTAAAAATCATTCAAAATGGCATTACGAGTTTAACAAAAATGCAGACAGATACTACAGAACTGATTTATTAAAAAAATTAATTAATTAACCATAGGATTTTTCACGTTTTGCTGCGTTAATTCCCAACAAGTCAGAATGCCTTACAGGAAGGCCAAGGCCTACTGGCTGGAAAAACCTGCTGCTCGATAACCAGCATGAAGGGGTGGCCAAGGTAGCCTTTTTTTGTTTCTTGAGGAAGAGGATCATTTGGGAGAGGCAAGTTTTCATGAAGGAAGGCAAGCCCTGCAGTGTGCTCTCAGATGGAGACTAGTGCAGTTCACGTCTGTATGGGCTCAATCTATAGGGCACAGATTCATCCTTCAGATTGTTAAGGTTACCAATTGGAGTTTTCCGAAGAGACTTGACCAAGCAAGTTACGAATATCCTGAAGTCCAAGTTCCCTCCTAGAAGCCAAACCTTTAGATGATATTCTAAAATAATTATTAATGAAAAAGGAGGTTCTGTGTTTACAGAGAAGAATAGGAATCTATTCCTACTCTTTCTAGTCAAGAAATCATCCAGAGAATTCAGAGCGGTTCTGGATCTAAGATGGTGATAAATACCTTTCCTCATGTTAGGAAATTAAACACGGTTTCCCTGATATGGTAATACAAGAAGTCACACCAGGGGACTGGTTGGTCTCTGTAGACCTAAGAGATACAAACCTACATACGGTATATCAATTGCTGAAAACCAAGAGAAATACCCAAGATTTGTGGTAAAAGGAAAAAATTACTAATATACCGCTCTTCTATTCGGGTTACCGACTTCTCCCAGGACCTTCACAGAGGTGTTAGTTCCACTAGTGGCCTAGCTCAGGAAGGGAGGAATCCAGATTGATTCTTACCTGAACAATTTATTAATTAAATGTCAGCAAAAACAACTGCTGATACATCACACACAGAAGTTGATTGCGTTTTTGTAATGGCATGGGTGGATAATAAACGCCCCAAAGAGGAATTTAATTCCATGCCAGCCACTGGCTTTCTTGGGAGTTCTTCCAGATTGTACAAGGAAGGATCTATTTGCCCTGGAGCAGAATGCAGCAATTGGCAGAACAAGCCGCAGTCGTGTTGAGTCTCAACATAAGATTACATGACCTTGTTGGTGAAGTTCATCTCGAAGCTAAGTATCGTAAAGTGGGTAAAACTCCACATGAGGCTGCTTCAAACTACATTTCTGGATCACAGATCCATGGTCCCTACAGCAGAGCATACATTCCTAGTAAACAGAGACCAAGGACTCTGCAGGTAAGGATTGGAATTATTCTTGGTGGTGGAAGCGTATTGTGGTGTAGTGTGACGATCTAGGGAGAGATATTGCCAATTTTGGAGGCCCAGCTGGGGAGATAAGCGAGTCAGCTGCCTAACTAGATATATTAACCCTTGTTACATACACAAGTCACGTCCTCATAGGTGTGCCATTCGTTTCAAATTGTGGCATAGCGTTGGGATAACAATTTTTGTTTTTGTTAATGTTAGAGTTTTTAGTGGTGTTTATGCCTGCGGGACAAACAAAACACTAAACAGTGACTGACCTGTGTGAGTCTTGCGAGAGATCAAAGCTCAGTAATCCAAAGACATTGCTCAGGGCTTTTTTTTCTAAACATACAAGCAGACCAGTTTTTTCCTTACTTTTCTTGTTTTTATATATCTCTATTTTGTGCAAGTTTAGTGAACATGAGTACTGTATCCACACGCCAGTGTGTGTGAGGAAAATAATATTCCTAACCTGGGATAAAGAACAGAGGGGCTGAGGCAAGTATTGCGAGATGACGATGCTGAACAAAATGCTACTTAGTGACAGGATGACCAGAGCAGTGGAGCAAGGTTCGGCTTATCCCTGAAAATTACCCATTGGTCAAGGGACCCAGAACTGTTGTATTCCAAGGACTCCAGCAGTTCTAATCCTCCCAGCACCCTGGATGTGTTCATGCAAACTGTTCTCAGGCACCTTGGACCTTTAGACCATGCAATGCGGATGCAACTCATCACCAAGTTCCAGGAGCGAGAGGATACGAGACATTCTACAGATCGAGAGGATGCAAGACAGGCTAATGCGAAACATGCTGCAAAGCAAAAGGCTAATGCGAGATGTGTTGCAGGGTGTGAGGCAGAGCAGAGGCACCAGCGGAATCTTGCCAGTCTCCAGAGAGAGACCCCAGCCCCGAGCAGCAGAGGGTCCAGCCGTTCCAGAACCCGTGTTAAGCATTTTCCTACCCTGGAGAAAAATTAGGCCCTGAACACTTGAAAATACCTGCAGGCAACATCAACTGTCTCATGATCAGTGGGAAAAGCATCTAATGCCTGGATTGAAAGACAGAGCCCTGGGCATCTTTGCTGATCTCCCAATACACCTATCCCAGGATTATGAAGCCATGAAAGCTGCGTTGCTACACCATTTTAATATTACCCCTGAAATCTACTGGCAGACGTTCAGAGCCCTGCAGCTCTGATCTACCGCCGGCTTTTCTGAAGTGGTGGGGCATCTGACCTCTTTAGTAAGCAGTTGGTTTGGGACTGGATATTGAATGATTTGAAGGGTTACTGGCTCTCATAATCCATGAGCAATTAACCTTGTTCCCACCCAAAATTATAGTGGGTGAAGAAAAGAGGCATTCATTCAGTTTGGAGGCTGGCAAACTTGCAGATTCCTGCATGTTTAGCAGGACCCCAACAGTTAACAAGGGGGTCAAAGGTTAGAAGGGGTTAGGCCAGAGAAACCCCACATCAACCTCCTGTTAAGTCTGCTGAGGCTATATCTGGAGAGTGGGGGTTCGCACTCCAGGGCAGGGGGATAACCCACCAGTGTTTTACCTGATAAAAGCAGGGGCATATTAGCACTGCCTGGCCAGAAAAGAAGAAGCCTGCAACTGCATCTGGAGTGCAGGAAAACAGAGGTGCCCACTTGCAGCTGGTCTCTGTGGGGCAGAAACTCACTCAATGACTGAGGGACTTGTGTGCTACAGTTACCTTGCAGGGTGGTGGGACCTGAAGAAATCCTCTGAATTTGGGGGTGGAGGGAGGGACAGATGGTCACGGGGAGGTCGAGAAGGTGATTGACAAGGGTTTTAAGTTAATAAGCTCCAATAAGTTTATGAATGTACATGTTGTTTGGAAATTAACCGGTTTGATTATGTTGAATATTTAGATATAAAAATATGTTAGCCTCCCCTGACTCAGGATAAAATGCTATCGAATGGCACGGAAACGTGCAAGCACATATTTTGGTCCCCTCCCCTGTTAAAATGTTAGTTTGTTAACCCACTGCCCCCCTTCACTTCCTACTAGTGGGGTAATAATACCACTTCTAGGACATGAGGACACTCCAGGTTTCCCCTCCCGGATTCCCCCTTCATTCCCATTACCAAGTTCAATTCCCCATTTATATGTTGGTTCATTTTTGTTTATTTCTTGGCTATATGTTGGTACATTTGTGTTTACTTCTTGGAAGAATCTTTGCGCATAAGTTGAGCAACACAATGCAATTCTCTCAACAGTACAGGGAACTCGGGTCAGGACTGGAGGAGACGTCTTATCCAGACACGATGGAATCCTCTCAACGGCACAGGGAACTAATGTCAGGTCTGGAGGAGGTCTTATCCAGGTGGGATCCAAATTGGGCAAGGTATGCGATATCCTCCTATATCCCGAAAGTACCTATCATCAGTACATCACAGAGCACATTTCCCCATATAGGTTCCCCATGGCCAATCTAAAATGCATTACACAATGTGAAAGGACGGAACCATCCCAACAAACGGAGCACAGCCATGAATAACTGTAAAAACCTAAGAGCAGACCTAGTGTTTTTGCAGGAGACCCACTTTAAACACAAATCACACCCTACTTTCTGGGACAAGACATGCCCTCAGGTGTTTTTAGCCTCAGCTCCACTAAAGAAAAGAGGTGTAGCCATCCTTATTCATAAGAACTTACCATTTGTCCCAGAGAAGATAAATAAAGATCCAACAGGTAGATTTATTATCGTACTAGGCAACATGCGAGACACTAAGGTTACATTGGCATGTGTTTATGCCCCAAACAAATCCGGAACTCAATTATTTAAATCGGTTTTGAAGTACTAAATTCCATTAGACAAGGGGAGTACTCCTGGGAGGTGATGTTAACACAACTCTAAGCCCAATAATGGACAGATCCAATGTCCCAGGAGGAAATATAACTTCAGGAAAGATTCCATGCGATTCTAGAGTGTTGTCTGAGAGGTTGGAGGCCGAGTGTCTGGTGGACGTGTGGAGGGGATTGAATCCCACAACACGGGATTACACATATTACTCTGCCCCCCATAGCTCATACTCGATGATAAACTTTTTATTTATAAGCTCATCATTGGTCTCACAAGTGTCAAATGCAGTTATACACAACATAATATCACCGCCTACCTAGAGATTTAATAATGCCCTCCTGTCAATCCCAGAAGTTATAGAGGAGGTAGGGGGGTGATTGCGTCTTATTTGAAACCTAATATAAATCAAGAAATAATTATCTCCTTCACTACTATGGGTGGCTCATAAAACAGTAATAAGAGGGATTCTAATTAAAACAGCAGCAAGAAGGAACCTATTGATCTCCCACTCTTTGAACATATGGGATAGAAATACATTTAAACTTAAATTGACCTTAAAATGTTCAAACATGACCTCACTATTTGGAAATCAAAATTTCAAACCTGGATGTTTGGGACAAAGCTTCCACTTGTGGGAAACTGCGTGCATACTCAGAGTGGGGGATTGCCTGCTGGACACCAGGATTAAAACATTCAATACATTTAGGGAGAGTTATGTGCACATGAAGGGGAGCAATTTAGACATTGTCAGTTGAGACACTTTGTTAGCTCAAAAAGCCCAGGAGTTTCTTCGTTCAGTGGTACCCTTTTCGAGTCTATTTGTAGGGCAAATCCATTGCACACAGGTTTGATATCACTTCTATATCAGCACATAATCCCAAATGGTGCAGACTCAAAAACCCAGATTATGAGACAATGGGAGGCAGACATAGGCAAGGTCCTGGAGATGGAGGAATGGGAAAATATTTGGGATGAGCTGGCAGCAGCCTCGATCAATGTGATTACCAAAGAAAATAGTTACAAAGTTTTGTACAGGTGGTACCTTTGCCCCTCGCGGTTAAACAAAATATATAAAACACTATCCCCACTATGCTTTAGAGGCTGCGGAGGTGAGGGTACAATGTACCACATGTGGTGGAGATGCCTCGAGGTGGAGTGACTTTGGAAGAAGATCTATGACCTCATATATGACTTGTTGGGCCTAAGAATTGTTCCAAACCCATGGCAAGCCCTCCTTAATAAACCCCAAGATATACCAAAAACAGCCCATAAGCTAATTAAACATATCCTAACAGTAACCAGGTGACAAAAATGTCCAACTATATTAGAGGTAGAAAAAAAGAATATGGCGGACCCCCCTGATGAAAAAAACCGACAGCCATTCTTAAGGATAAAGGGGCTAAGTTTGAGGCGGTCTGGGAACCTTGGGTGGTAATAAACGATCCCCATGGCTCTAATCATCAAGTGCTTACAATATAGGTATTCGTAAATCCCTCGCCGTAAATATCAAACTGTAGCTGACTTATGTTCAAAAAAGTGTGATCGTGAGAATGCAAAGTACCAACCGTTCAATTAAGTATGGTTACAAGAAGTTGCTCCTGAAATGTACCTAACCCCTTTTATTTTGATTGTTTGCCTTTCTGTATCTTCATTATGATATGTATTATTGTCCTTAAAATGTCCCCATACCCGACCCTCCCCATCTTCCTTTTTGTATCCCATTCCCAAAAATCTCATTAATAAAAAAATAATGTTTAAAAAACAAAGGGGTCCTTGAGGACTGGAGTTGGGAAACACTGATGTACTGTAGGAGGTACAGAAAGAAAGTTCTGGGTTATTTTTATACTCTGAGCTATTTGAGTTTGTATGTATGTTTATCTTTATTTATATAGCACCCACAGTTGTACTTAGGCCTGGTCACCACTGTTCGCGGCTGCGCGCGCTTCGTCTTACGCATCACGAACAAGAACCGGCCTTCTATGGGGCCAAGCCCAGTAGGTACCTGCGCACACCCGCAGAAAGCGCGACCGCATTTTTTAAAAGACAAGGATTTTGTCTTCATGCGGCAACGGCGTCACATGGTTTCCTGTAACCAATGATAGCGCAGATGAGGATGTGATGCCATGGCCACGACCCCTCATCTCGCGTCTCATCGCAGATGTCAGTGAGTAGGTGAGTCCACAGATCGCAGCTTTTACGTGTGCATGTGCCGCCAGACGCACACGCGCACTGGGGCCGTAGCCACAGCGCTTTACAAGGGAGACAATACAGTACAGGGAATTATAATACAACAAATGCAACAAATAAAATCAGACAACAGGAAAGGAAATCCCTGCCCCGGAGAGCTTACAATCTAAGTGGTTTGATAGGAAACTGAGACAGCAGGTGAAGGAATAAGTGCAGTAGAGTTTGAAAGTAATTGTGCCTTCATACATGTCACAGGAGATGGATGACTGGGAGTTAAGGACACAGCCACAAACGGACACATTTTGCTACATATTTTCCCCAGTGAATAGAGACCATGGGACTGCAGGTAAAACCTGGAATTATTCTTGGTGGTGGAAACATATTGAGGTGTAATTTGATGGTTTAGGGGGAGATATTGCTCATTTTAGGAACATGCAGGGAAATAAGTAACTCCGCAGGATCGCTAGATAGTAGTAAGTCATGTGCTCACAGGTGTGCCGTTTGTGATAGGCATCATAGAAACATTACAGTGTTTTACAAGCTATATCGGCCCTAGATTATTTTCAGGTCGTCATATTTTTCATTGAACAAACATGAAAGAGGGGGCTTGACGACTGGAGTTAAGGAGCCCTGATCTAAAGCACTGTCTTAAGGCCGTCATTGTCTGCCATGGTGTTTTACTCTGATTGAGCCTCCTGTGCTGAAGCAGGGACTGATTGAACCACCTGTGCTTAAGTTGGTATATCCTGAACACCTGACCAGGTGGGGGTGTGAGAGGGGCTGGAGTTAAGCACCCCAGATCCAAATCAGTGTCTTAAGGCTGCCATTGTCTGTGAGTGTTTTACTCAAGGTATATCATTTCCACTCATCAAACCTTATTTATGTAAGAAATCATTGCATATTATCAGAAAGGGGATTTTAAGGCTTCACACGGTGTGTTCTGAACACCTCAGACCAAAGTGCTTGTCTACCTTTCGGAATAAAACAAAATGTTGCAGATGCCACAATCACTTCATATCATGTCAGGAATTCCGGGGGCAGGAAAGAAAGCTTGGTATATATTGCCCCTGTGTATTTTCTCAGTTATAATTCATCATTTGTTTTTAGACACAGGAAAATCACATTGTGATAAAGAATGTACAACATAATGTAGCTTAGCATATCATGGAACCATCCTAAAAACAAACAAAATAAAAGACATCTTGCTTCCTTATTTTAGCATGGTGATCCAATGGTGATCAAAATAATAAGAAAATATGGTCAGCAGCTTATTCTTATTTACAAAAATAAAATCAAGTCATACGCTCAATTTTTTGAAGAAAATAAATCCTCCAGCCTGCTCTTTCTGCTGCTTTTTTTTTACACATGCAGGGGATTTGCACCTGTCAGTGAGACACTTCTCTAATGCTTCAGTATGACAGTGATGCGCCCTCAGGTTACTCAACGTGTATCTCCCACATTGCTGTGCAATGTGAGGCTGACATTCCTCAGCCTTCCCAGTGAAATCATCTCTATAATTAGACAACGTGGGAGCTCTTAGTTCCACTTACTCTGACACACGCATACACACGCACACCTTTTCTCGCTCTTATTCTCACCACTTCATTCTGAGAAAAATACGGTCATTTTGCATTAACAGAAAATACATTTTCTAAAACAGCTTATAAAAATCAGCTTTGACCATTGCAAATTATATCAGTGTTTTTTTGTGTATTAATCTGTATTTATTGTTGTTGTGGCCACTTTTTTACACCTTCAATTTAGTGAAGTAATGTACCTGCAAATTGGCCTTGGATTATAGGATTTCTCGGGAGTGATGTCTGGTGCTCTTATTGCATATGTAATACGCTAACTGTGAGGATTTACCAAGCCTTTGAGTTGTGGGATTGGTTAGGATATGTGAATTTAAGGCTAAAGTTGTGGGATACTGAACCAGGACAGTTTTGCGATAGTCAGCCATGTCAATGGTTTGTATTGGTAGAGCTAGGTCAAATATGACAGATACATGAATACAGCAGTAATGTGAAAATGCTCAATAATGTAACATAGCCGGCCACTGAAACAAACCCCCTCACTCACAAAAGTTACCGCAACTTAGTAGAAGTTAATTGGAGGGCTGGCACTCTCAAGGTATACGTACCAACTTTAAAAAATGCACACTGGTACTTAATGATACTTTACACCTCATACATCGACCTTGGCCCCTTGCAGACGCACTTACCAGAATGTATGTTCTTCCTACCTATCAATTCAATTGTAAGCTCTTCGGTGCAGGGACTCCATTTCCTAAATATTACTTTTATGTCTGAGGAACTTCTTCCCATTGTGTTATTTGTATCATTTGTTATTTATATTATACGATTGTCACGTGTATTACTACAATGAAGCGCTATGTACATTAATGATGCTATATAAATAAATAAAAGGAAGAAATTGCAGAGCACGGACGGATTTTCTAATTCTGATTTATTAAAGCCAAAAACATACAATGTTTCGACCTAGTGGTCTTTCTCAAGTGATATAGCGGCATAATGATAATGTCCTGTACAATCCCTTATATATCCCCACCATTCCCACAATGCCCTCCGTGAATTATCCCAAATGATTAGCAGGTGTATTACTGCACAAGAAACTCCCTGTGTTCGAAATATCCATCCTGTCTTGACATCATCAATGCTTAATAAGGAGGCATCAGGCGATGTGTCATTGCCGTTTTTTCTCCGTGTGGTGCGTTTCCAGCATCTGATAGGCTCCATCAGCATCTAGTGCAATCCCTCGTCGGGTTATCCATCAGGGCATCAGCTGTGCACGATCCTCACTCCGAACGGGTCTCCTCCTATGATGTCATTGGCTCCTCCTTCCTTACAAAGGCATTCTTTATTTACATCTGCCATATATGTGTCATCCTCTCTCTTCAGGAGACTTGTCATCCAGACGTATGGGGAAAACAGATAGAAGGCTAAATCAGCCCATAGGATAATGCATGACTAAATGTGACTAAAGAGTGATTTAAAAAAATTCAATTCAGAGGCCGTTTGTTGAGTAATATTCGAATAACAATATAAATTGAATATCACAAAATAATTGAATATATTACAATTCCTTAAAAATGTGAGATTGGGGAACCAACCTTTTAATAATCCGAATGAATGCAGAAAGTGACAGCAAACCTAATGACTAAACACTTATCTCTCTTCCAAAAAGCAATTGAGTGACAAGAAATCATTCAACCCTTTAGGGTATACTGCATCCAAAGTGTACGTCCAATAGGCTTCAATTTGGAGTAATGATATATCCTTCTCTTTTCCTGGATATGACATGCGTATATGCTCTATGTCCATTCGTTTTAGTGATCACAGCATGATTAAAATCCCTACAATGTTTTATCAGAGCCGTTGCTTCAGTACCATGGTTGATTTTACTTTTATGCTCTATAAACCTGGTTTTTAACATCCTGCCAGTTTTTCCCACGTAACAAAGTCCGCAACAGCACTTAATCAAGTAAATGCCATTTGTGGTAGTGCACGTAATCTTTTCTTTAATTTTAAAGGCTTTACCCCTCCTTGGATGATGGAAATACTCCCCAGTATTAAGACTGTTACATACACTACAACTGTATCACTGCTAACCGCCTGCCTTGGGCAGACTCAAGAAATGCGAAGCAGAATAGTGTAGTTTGTTATCCACTCTAATGAGAATATCTTGTAAGTTTTCATCCCTTTTAGAAGCGAATCTTGGGTACTTATTGCAAATTTTGCTTAGAACGTCATCGGTCTTTAAGATTCTCCAATCATCTGTGGCTGTATTTTTGTTCATGTAAACACTTCCAAAGCTTTGGGTGAGAAGAAGTGGATGTACAGTGTGACGATAGCCTGTCACAGGTATTAAGGTTACACAAATCACTGGGTTGAACTGAACGGGGCTTAGATATAATAAAGTATATTTATTCCTTTGGATAGGTGAACATACGAAAAATACAGTAACAGACAAGAAGTACACTTACTTTGGGGTTGGGGAAGTATGAAGCATAGCAATTCTCTCGCAATCAGGTAACAATTCAAATGATATCAGAAGACCAAGGATAAAGGGTGGACAACAGTTTATAAACCTTTTGTGCCCTATCCTTAACATTGAGTACAGTGGATTGGTCTTCAATTAACTCTAACCACTCATTAACGTGGGAACACATTTTGACACATGCCCCCCTGCTTGTTGGTACATGCGCAGTAGAGCTCTGGGGTCTAATTTCTGTAACCCCTCCTCTGCATCAGGAATGCCAGCTAGTCTACCAGATTGGATTCCTGGCATGGATATTCTTTGTTGTGAGGTGTGAAATGGAACACTTGAAGACTGCTCTGGTTTGAGTAATCTCCGCCCTCATGCAAACAGTGGAGGTGACAAAATCCTTTGAACCATACTTAAGTCCTAGACATTGGGTCGCCTTTCTGGCCATATGCTACCCTGGTATGCAAAGGAATTTCCTCTGGGTTTTACCCATACCTTGGAACACAGTATGAAAGATAAAACATAAACATATTAAAATATCCGGTTCCGTTGGGTCCAGCAGGTCCAAACTCCCCAGTTCTCAATGCCGGAACTGGGACACCCTATGGTCCAATTTACGACTTGCTACAACCTTCGGAACCGGAGATACACAAATACACTTAAAACCGTTTCACATTTTAATACAAAAATCTCCGCTGTAAATTAAATCACGTTTTTTCACTAAATCCCCATTGAAAACAACGGGCTCCGCCGCCATAGAATTTCAATGGCAAACCGCCGCCATTGGCGGCTATGGGAATCCGCCGCCATAGACTTTCAACGGGGCGACGCCGCCGTTGAAGTCAATGGGCGTTTTCCGCCGTAGCCGGTCAATGGAGATTGGCCGCCATTGGAGTTTATGGGAAAAGTCCCGAACTTTCAAGGGGGTCCATACTCCGTCGGGTTGGTCCAAGAGCGTCAAGGATGGTTCTGCAGCGATGCCGGAGCAGTGGCTACAGATACCACAAACCATGATCCTCTGGGCCCTCCGGAACCGGAGCTATGGATTACCAAATTTCAGCTTTTGACACTTAGCCATTTTCCTGAGCCGTTTCTGCCACCGCCATTGGAACCTATGGCGCGACCCGCTCTTCTCGGTTCGACCCTTATCGGGTGTCCAGGATACGGGGACCCGGTTGTGGTCGAGTGGGGGGAGGTCTAGGAACTAGGGGCAGAAAGAATTTTATTTCTAGGTGCTCTAGAACTGTTTATTCCCACGCCACTTGTCGTTGAACTTGACTTGTTAAGTGATCAAAGCTCTCCTATTGAAAATGTATCCGCTTTGCGGTTAAGCGGTTTGGACGGCAGCCAACTCGTTCCTGGAAAGCTTTTTCGAGGATTCTCTATTGAAGTCAATGGGCCCATTGACTTACAATGGGAAACCGCCACTCTTCCTCTCGGACGCCATCTGCTGGTCTTCTCAGGAAACAGGACTCAACAGCAAGATTCGCCATTGAAACACATGGAGCCTCAATGGCGGCCTATGGGAGCCTGCAAAATGGTGCCTTAAAAGGCGGGAAAATTACACAAAGGGCTATAATCACTAAACAACTATTAACCCTTGTGCTCCCGAATGGATCCTAGTGTGTGTGTGATGCAGACACTGATTAAACCAGATGTTATAATAAAACAGGGGAACAGGGGAATACACATTTACATGTCATAACAAGGGTTAAATCACAGTTCTGGACCTCAGCCCAGTTAACCCCTTGTCTCCCTGGGGAGGTCAGGGGATGGCCAAATGGGGTGTAACCCCTTTAATCCCAGGCCACCCCCATTCTCCCTCTACATACTGTAGTAACTGAATCTTGAGTGTAGATGTATTAAGGCTTAGCAGGGTTAGTTCCAGGTTTGTAGAGGCCCCAAGCAGGTAGAGGCTGAAGGACCCCCTCAGTAACCGGTCACCAGCCATTTTTACCTCTCTGTACACAGAAACTGAATACCAAGATAACAAGTGATATTTTGATGTTCTTGGCTTGTTTGAGGTAGATAAAAGTATCCCCCTTTGTCACACTATGACAGTAACTTAATTACATGGTCCTATAGCAGTTACAATTAGGGCTTGTGTGATTAACATCAATTACATTTTCATTCAATAATAATTTTCATGCTTCAGTTACAATTAGAGTCCCCCAAATACAGCTCAGGATTGACTTATGTGAATTAAATTTTGATCCTGGAAAACAGACTTAAGTTAGCAAAGCTGGTAGCATTCAGAAGCACTGCAGCACCCCTACATCTTCAACTTCCCCATATTGTTCAATGTTTAATAATAAAGAATATATGAAATATTTGCAGATCTAAGAACTGACTTTCTTTTAAAAACAAACAAACAAGAGTGATTAGTGGAACAACAATAAAAGGTACCTTTAGTGAGTAAAGCACAGGACAGGAAGTGATGGCATCTTCAGGGCTCCATGTGATTCCATCACTGCACTGAGTCATTGGGTGGCACGTGTTTCTTTTTCATCCCTGTGCCTGTGTCACTACCTGCACAGTATTTAGTTAGATAATTATAGCTCACCGACACTTCAAGGTAGGAATTTTGACTTCTAGTTACCCAGTAGCGCGCAGTGCTTATATTTTGAAACTAATAATAATGCTGCCATGGTGAAATCTACAGTCACTTGCTTTGGTGTTTAAGTCAATGTTGCAGTTTCCTGTTAGACCAGTGTTTCAACCGGGCTTCCCTAAAGGGTTCCCTGCAATTTTCTGGTCAATTGAAAATTGTATCAAATACAGAAGAATTTACAATGGATCTGATCTCAGACATGCTATTAGCGAGGGTTGAGGTTACTTAAGAATTTCACTTAGGGTTCCTTAACCAAAAAAAAGTTTGGAAACAATTTAAATCCCCGGGAGAAACCAGTAAGTAATGCCGATAAGTATGGATCGAGGGTGAACTTGCAGGACAAAATAATATGGTTTAGCTCTGGGGGACCCTCAGTCCCCATGTATTTCTAATAATAATTTAAAAAAAAGCTGAGTTAAAATGGCTGGTTTGCAGCTTTAAATTCAATGTTGCAGGCCCCTGTGGCAAAGAAGGGGTTAACGTTAATATGTGTCAGTAACTGCACCTTTATAAAAAATATACTTTGTGGAGCTACACCTGGTGGTAGCTTGCATGTACTGCAGAGACTGATGTTGCTTTCTATCTGCTTTCTTTAGTGTTGTCTATCGGTCTTTTACTCAGCAGTCGTGGTTGCCCTTAGTGTCACTGTATGTTACAGTATTTGAACAGTACAAAAGAAAAAGTGCTTGAAGACCCACCAGTGACTCTGTAAAGTTACACAGTGGGGACAAAACTAACCTACTCTGACCCTTTGCTTTCCCTTCAAAACAAAAAAAGTGCTGCTGATGATGGAGACCGATCACACAGTCCAAAGCTTAAAATAAATAAATAATGTATAAAGATCTAGCCCAACGCCACAGAAGTACGGGAGAAAATAAAAGAAAAGAAATAAGTGTCGTTTTCTTTAACAATGATTATAATCTAAGTGCAACGGAAATACACTCACATTGAGTACCTGTAAAATAGGCAGACTGAGGTTCAATCTTTTTTCCGTTCAGTAAAATTCCTAGAGAGTAACTCATCTGAATTAAGTAAGTATGTATAGGAGACAGAAAGAAGAAAACCATATAGTGTAGTATGCCAAAATATATTCGTTAATGTTTTTAGGATTAATAGCACTCCCAAAAATACAAAAAGGTAAAAGTTTATTACAAGGGTGGAAAGGGAGACTGGACAGGTTCTGACCGAAAAGGAGATTTTAACCAAAACATGTACAGTATTCTACTTATTTTATAGGTACTCCATGTGTGTGTATTTACATGTAATTTATATTTTCACCATTGTGGTTCTGTGTATTTGCGCTAGAACTGTATACATTCATTATAGGCTATGCCAAGGGATATTTTTTCCTTTTTGTTGTTGAGGTGGTTAAAGCTGAAGAGTCCTGGATACTTCAAATGGGTCCCCCCAGTAGAAGCAGGATATTGGGACACCAGCTTATCAAGAATTGAGGGTTTTCACGGTTATAAAATCAATATGAACTAAACTCAATATGAAGACTGAAGGGAAGCAGACACAGCAGTTTTCATATGCAGAAGTGTTACATGTTTGCGACTTTCAAAAATGCTACTTAACCCTCTGCTGCTTTATCTTTACCTCCGGGGACCTCCCGGGTCCAAGATACTTACTGGTATAGTTACCCATATTTCAGCTCCCTGAAAGAATCTCACAGGTCCCACCGGCCAACAGGAAGATGCATCATTTGGGCGCCGTTCTATTGTAAGGCTGTTTAAATACGTACCTGAAACAGTAACTACACAGCAAATATCTTAGGAAAAAAGAGGTCCACTGAGCTAAAAAAAATAAGTGTAAGACACCCAAGGTTCGAATGCTGCAACAACAAACAAATTCCAGTTTGGCCAGATTTGCTACTTTGCGCTTTCAGTCCTACAATAACAAAACTTTTATACATACCTTGAATTTAAAATAACCATTTATAAAAGTTCAAAGTTCAATTGATGTAAATTTGCATCATTAGTACTGAACTAATGAATGATGCGAATTTACATAATTGAATGCAGAGTTTATTATTAATTCCATCGAGTTTATCCTCACGCACAATTATTTTATGTTTTGGACTCAATTCTATGTACAGGTTTGCGGTATAGCTATGGGGACACGTTTTGCCCCTAGCTACGCAAACCTGTACATGGGTGCGTGGGAGGATAAGTTTATCTGGTATAATAATTCCTTTTCTGATAAAATAATGTATCACCGATTGGCTGAATATACGCCCATCCATCAGTATTGTCCTATCAATGAGTTTTTAGGGGTATTTAAACAGTCTTGAACATCTAATATTTATTCCTGATGAAGTAACCCTTACGAAACGCGTAGGACACAATAGCTGCAGTTTATGTATGCTCCATTACACTTTCCAGCTCCTTGCCAGACTATAGGACTGTTGTTTAAGTTATTCACTGAATGTTCCGACTGAGTGTCAGTCGCTTGAAGACGCATGTCTGTGACATCAGTGTTTGCCACGAGAGTCCAAGTCAATCGACAGCGTGCGAGTCTGGTATTGTGTCAGGAGTTTTTCCCCTACGTTATACTATCAGTGCATAGTCCTCCCTGTTATTCGAGTGGAGGAACGGGACAGAGGCGGAGGGTGACGGGACCGAGTACCTGTTTCGTGGAGTGAGAGTGACCACGGACCGTCTTCATCTCACAGCAGCTGATGCAGAGATTCTGTGCCCCTGATGACCAGATGTGTGCTTCCTAGTGGTAACATGTCCCTAACATGTACTGCGTGATATTTTCCATCTAAGTGTTCATGCAATACTTATCTTACCTGTGATGAGCCAATATACAGTAAGAGTTGTGCGCTGTTTTTTGTCTTTTGATTCCTAGTGCATGAGTGTCATGGGAGAGGGGGTTTGGCCCGGTATTGAAGGGGTCACACCCCATTTGGCCACCCCCTGCTCTCACGTGGGAAGCAAGGGGTTAACTGGACTGCGGTTCAGTAAGGTGTTTTTTACCCTGCTTCAGCAACCAACTGTATATTGCTGTTAGAGACAGCTAGGCCCATGTCTGGAGCATTGGGTGTGAAATATAGCACCTGTGACAAACGTTCTCTACACAGGAGGCCCAGCTTCAAAGTATTTCTTGACAAGGGGTTTTATGGGGGCCAGGGGTGCAGCTACAGAAAGAGATATCAGAATGAGTGACCTTATTAAATATAAGAATATCATGAGATGTCCTCGGCTGAACATGCTAAAAGTTACATGTGTGTATCCATGGGACCGAGTCGCAAATAATGATTACAGACACATGATGTCTAGCAGGTACTAAGAGACAGATATTAATATCTCTCTTAATTTTAGTATTACACAGTAATATTTAGTCTCATTGGGAGCGTCATGCGTGCCGGAATGTATTAATATGTCTTGCGTGCCAGTAAGTATTAATGAACTGAAGTTATGAAGTTATTAAGATAGGAAAAGCAGTTTTTAAACGTCCTGGGGTGGGAGGAGTTTTACTCTGGGGTAAGACTGTCAACCTCACCATTGATTTATGACAGGGGTTGGGTTTAGGTTGTGTTCCATGGGAAATAACTGTATTTAAGGCTGAGCAAGTGTGGGAGGGGGGCTGAGGAAATAAGCCCCTGATTAGAATATTACCCACCCAGTGGGCGGGTGTTAAGGTGCCCCTCAGGTGAGGTGGCAAGGAGAGATTGGGTGTAGGTAATTGTTCTCCAATAGCCTACACTCAATAATAAGGTATAGACTGGAAACTGCATATAAACCAGTGACCAGCCTATACTCAGTTGTCTTTGTGATTAGATTGCTGCATGAACTGCTAATCAAGATTTCTGATTATTTAATTATTCCAACCCTAAGTGCATATTTTGTCTGTTATTTGTATATCTTGTGTGTTCACATTTTCAAGGAATAAACTATATTTATTTATATCTTAGTCGTGTTCAGTTCAACCCAGGTATTCTTGGTGTATATTATAGCTGGTCATAAGTTACCGTGACAATGAGATGTGGGGCCATCTCTTCTAAATAGCTGCAGACTCGTGTGGTGTCAACAGGAGAGGTTATGTTTTACTGTATCCATCTCACTGCAACTGTTTAATTTACACATTTAAGCACTTTCTTTTACACTGTATTTTATTGTAATATATTTAGTAACATTCCTAGGTTATTGTATTTTGGGGGTTTTATCACTGTATTTTCTCACTATTATACTATACATTTACATTTGTATCACTTGTATTAACTTCGTTTAGTGCGCATATATTTTTTCTAATATATGATGCATGTATGTTGTGCGAGTGTGTATATTTGTCTATCTATATCTATTATGTATGGTGTGTATACATGTAGCCCAGATTACATGGTGTGCTGCAGCAGAACTAATGTGTTCTCCCCTGCTGCAATGTGCCACTGGGTGCAATAAATTCTGTTATATCTGTATGTACATTGTGTATATATGTTGTGTGTGTACGTGGTGTGCACGGCTCATGTGTGATTGGAACATATGCAGTGTTTTTGTTCATGCATCTGGTCTGTGTATCTGATGTGTGTTTATATTTGGCGTGTGTTAGCATGTGCATGGTGTGTGGGCCACCTGGTTCCTGGGCCAGTTGATTAGTATTGCTCCCCCGGGCTAACATTTGCCAGGCAGCCTCTGCCTCTCACCCTCTGCGACGTGCCAAGACCCACAGGCGCCCTCTGGAACGCGACCTGTTGACACCTTCTCTGACCCCAGGGGGTAAATTAGTGTGCTTGGGGAGGGGGTAAACTGGGGGAGAAGGGGAGGGAGTAAATTGGTGAGCTTGGGAGAGGGGTAAGCTATGGGAGGGGGGAAATTGGTGTGTTTGATCAGTAAGCTGTGCGAGGGGTAATCGGGTGTGATTGGGGGGAAAGCTGTGCAGCGGGTAAAAAGGTGTGCTGTGTGGGGATAAGCTGTGCAGGGGGTATATAGGTGTGCTTGGGGTGGTAAGCTGTGGGAGGGGGGTAAAATTGGTGTACTTGGATGGTGAGTAATCTGGTGTGATTGGGGAGGTAAACTGTGTGGACGTACATTGTGCGGGGTGTAAATTAGTGTGCTTGGGGGGTAGAGCACTGATCCAGGCAGTAATCACAAGGTGGCCAAGTAAACAATGTTTATTGGAGTCTTGTGGACATAGAAAATGCGCTGATGAAGTAAAGTACATCTACGAGACGTGTAGGAAGCATTAACAAACATTGTTTTGTAGTACTCCAATTGCATTGCATAGTGTCTCCTGAGTCTGTGGCAAGCTATCTAGCCTTTGACTGTGAACTTGCTCACTTAGCGACGCTATCTTGTGATGTCAAGGCTGCTGCCCTAAGACTCAGTGAGTACCTTCGGCATGTATCGCCGTCAATGTTTGGAGTCCCCGGCTATTGTATGCTAGCTCCGCATTAGCGTCTAACACTGCCGGACCAGCCACTGGAGAAGCAAGGAAAGCTTGAAGAGAGATCCAGGACCCCGCGGATGTAATGGGTGGACCGGTCTACGCTGACCCAGGAGTGGCAATGGATGTCTTCGGGAGGTCAAGGCGTGCGTCTAATGTGGTAACATGTACCCAACATGTAATGCCTGATTAACCAAGTTTCATGTACGTGCAATAGTCACCCACTTTGCAATCAGCACATTATATTTTTGATACACTGAGTTGTGCGCTGTTTTTTTTTCCATTTGTACTTGCTCCTTGGATGCGGAGCCATCCTCCTCGACTGGCTGCAGACTTGTTTTTCATTGAAGGTTACATTAGTATCCGTTTTTCACATCACAAGTGTCGCTTTCGACACATTGAGACTATTTGTTAGACACTCATTTTTTCACTGTTTGTGTTTTAAACACTTTAATATTGGTATCACTTACATTTGTCTATACTGATCCTGACATTGATCAGCTGTTATTTAAACAGCACATTTATAATTGTAATTATATTCACAATCTGGTGCGCGGTTTCACTACTTTTTTGTATGTCCATGAGACGCCAATAAACATTGTTTACGGGGCCATCTTGGGATTACTGCCGGGATCAGTGTTCCATTTTTTTTTCAGCTCTATCTTCTGGTGTGGTCCAGAACGGACTGCACACCGGGGACTGGCAGGGATTCCTGAAAGGCAGCAGGCACGCACTGAGGAGGATCAAGGTAATGGCATTGGATTTATTTTTATTCACACTATTGTGCCCATTATTGTTCCCTTAAATTACCTCTTTTCAATGTTAAAGCCATCATTGTGAGTACTGCTGGATGTCTCACTAGGCAAATAACTTCATGATTTTTTCTATGTTGTGTCACAGCCTCAGATGCCTGCCTAAAACTCCATTGTAAGCCGTCCCCTTGGCAATTGATATGCTAAAAGGGTATACTGCATTTGTGTGCTTAAGGGTGGCTAAAAAGCTAAGCACCATATTTTCTCTCTAGACTTTACCTGCTTGGGGGGGTAACTTGTACATAGGTAAATTGGTGTGCTTGGGGTGGTAAACTGTGCGGGGCATAAATTGGTTGGTTTGAGGGGGCAAAAAGTGTGGGTCGTGAATTGGTATGCTTGGGGGGTACGCTTTGTGGATGGGAAATTGGTGTGCTTGGGGGGCTAAGCTATGCTAGGGGTAAATTGGTATGCTGGGGGGGAAACTGGTGTTCTTGGGAGGTAAGTTGTTGTGCGGACAGCGGCACATTTGAAGATCCACCGCCCTTAGTGTCACGGGAGACCAGAGCTTTTAACACCAAAATACCCAAATCCTTTGATTGAGCAAAGCAAGAGATAAAATAAATTGTGATTTTTTTACAGAATGAACATACACAGCTTGATTTACAATTATAACGAAAAATACACTTACTGGAACTGGGTGAAACGAAATAAAATGTTCCCAAATGAAATGTTGCCAAAACAAAGTCTCTAGGAGAAATTTCCCAGGAGCGGGAGTTGCTCGCAAAAAGAGCCTGAAACAGTCCTCGGTTAGCAGCGCAACTTGCCACTGCTATTTACTCAGCTGTAATTGCTTCTTATGTGATGAATCATTAGATCGTATGACAACCTTACAGCATGATGAAATCTTGTTACATGATGGAACTGCTTCCTGATGGGCTGCAGGGTTTCTTATGCACTCAACAGTCCTATACTTAACCAATGCAGCGAATCTACTCCGTGGGAATAATTCCTTCCCCCTATCACGGAGTTGCCAATACTTTGCAAACCTGGCAGAGGGGCTTCTCAGTCTGCTCTGGGCATGTGCCAACTTTGCACCTTGGCCGCTTAGTATATGAGACCCGTCCCCTCTACCTGGCGCCGCTCAGTCTGGGCAGAGCAGCCATTTGCCAGGATGGCTTATTGAAAATTTCTTCCTTCCCTCCCCCCCCTTGCTAACAAATGGTTAACACCTCCATATCCTGGATTGACTTTGAAACTGGCCAGGAGGGCTTATTGAAATTCTCTTCCTCTCCCCCCTTGCTAATGAATGGTTAACACCTCCATATCCTGGATTGCCTTTGAAGCTTGGAGGGCGGAGTAGCCCCTGTTTCCCATGCAAATGGATTTTTATCCATACTGAATGACTTCCTATGAATCTTACTTTAATAAAAATATAAACCTTGGGTACTTTTAAAACCATTTTCTTTTCCACTAATAATAATAATAATCAAAATAGCATGTTCTTGTATAGCGCTACTAGTTTTATGTAGCGCTTTACAGTGACATTTTGCAGGCACAGGTCCCTGCCCCATGGATATCAAGAGAGTTGTGTATGGTGCACAGCGGCAAGAACCAGGTCATATGGCAATAAATTTTTTTTTTATTCAAGCTGCATTAAAAAACGGTAAAGTTTTTATTGCCATATGACCTGGTTCTTGCCGCTGCGCACCCTACACAACTCTCTTGATACTCTTGGATTACAGACGCGGTTGCACGACTGAGGACTTGCAGTGGAACAACAGTGAGTACCTTTTTGTTCTATGGAACTCCATAGGAGAGGAGAATTGAAGACGCCCTCACTAGATGCATCTAAGGATTTATGTGTCTACATACATGACATTGGAATTTGAGACTTGCATTACAGCTATTTATATTTCCCCTGCATGGTAACCTCCATATATACAATTGACAATAAGGGACCAAGCATTTGAGCTCCTACAGGAACCTATATGTATCCCTGCCCCATGGAGCTTACAATCTATTTTTTGGTGCTCCCCTGCTTCAAACTCCGTGCCAGTCAATGTCCTTACTCACTGAGCCACTCCTTTTCCCTACTTATACAGAGAAACCTTGGCATATGATACACTGAACACCTCTCCCCAAACCTCCCCCCCCTCCCCCTCCCAGCCCAGTCTTACTGTTCTGGTCTGTGCTGAAGCAGGGAGATTTGGCGGTGAGCTGCAAACTACTTTCTAGGGAGGATTGTATCTGGTGGTCTGTGTTCCCCGCATGTCCTCTGGAATCCGGGGGGGATTCCTGAGTACATGTTTCGGGGTAACCCGCAACACTGGCCCCCCACTACCCAAACACACCCTGACAACATTTTACCGTAAAATCACCCCTGAAACTCACGCCCTGCACCTCTCCGCTGGTTGGCACTCCTGGAACAGTAAAAATGCACATACATCTTTATTACCGTTTATTTACAGTTACATGCCATGATTGGGTTGAAGAGCTGACAGTCACAATTCCCCCATATGGCTCAAGGGCACCCAGCCGGGCATAATACCTTTATTTACTGGCCTGGGTACCCCTTCACCGTCACACCTAGGCACCAGCATGTGGCAGCTGCCTCCCTCCTTCTCCTTCCAAATCGCAGCGCCAAATCAACAACCTGGGAAGCTGCTGGCTCGGATCTTACTCAATCTGAACATGAACCTCACTTATAACATAGCGCTTCAGAACTAGAGTAGCTTATGTGTGGGACTATTAATATAATTTTCACAGCAATACTAATTCAGGAAGAGTGCAGGGACCCACCCATTTTTAACCTTTTCTCAGTAACGCTGATGTCTGCCTACTTGAACTGTGACAAATGAGAGCGCATACCCTACAGCAGAGGAGCGCAATCTTTTCCCCCTGCGCCCCCCTGCCGGCTGTCCCCGTCCTTACCTTGGCTCTGGCATTCTGACGTCACGTTGCCATGGCAACGTGTTGTCATTTGACACTGCTTTGCCATGGCGACGTGTTTACCAGAAGCCGTCTGAACCAAGGTAAAAAGAAGTTACAGAGGCCTTCGCCACTTCCCCAGCATTTAATTTAAATGCCTTCAGGAAGAGCTTCTGTTTGCCGATTGAAGAAATGTTGCTACAGTAGTTCAGCAGAAGACCTACAAGACCTCTTCAATCAGAACATTGCAACATCCAATAACCTTGCCCTCACAATCAGAAGTCAAATTACAACCTGCCCATGGCCAACACTATAGCCAATCTACTTTTGCAATTGATTGAAAAAGACTCACAATGGTCGACAAATTTAGACATAGTGGCAGCACTCTCCACATCAACAGTAATTCATGACAAGATGTCTCATCTCCAAAGTCGGCACATCTTGTTAGTTTCATAAAATGTGTCTGGATAAGTGTCTTTTTAGAAGATGCTCACCCAAGATTGCGGTGCTCTCCTCGACTTCTGAATTCTCAGATTTCTATACTAGTGATCACTCTGGGGAAAACCTATGGCATATGGCAAAGTAGTGTATAAGGATTTTTGCTTCATCCTGTTATTTAAGAAAATGGTTTGCATTTACTGTAATTGTATGTTCTTGTAATTATTGTAATTATATTTTTCTGTAATCTAAAGCACTGTAGTTTTATATATTAAACAATTCTTCAATAGGTAATGCTTTTGGGCTATGAATGAACTGAATGAATGAATGAACTGTTGCACACTCTGGAGAGAGTATTTACATTTTCAGACACTATTTATATTTTTGTGTGAAGTGCATAGTTTTTTTTCTATAACCCTGAGACCCTAGCAGATATATTAATTTACATATTTTTGCATAATTCTTGGGTGGTGGAAGCATATAGATATTTCAGTTAAGGGGTTAATATTAACCAATTGAAAGTATCTTGCGCAGGAGAAAGGTGAGTTGACTAGAGTAGCCATGTGTATTAATTAACCCTGTTTGCATTTCTAAGTCACATGCTCACTTGTATGCTGTTCGTGACAAATGATGAATGGGGACGGATTGAGGGGAGATATTGTTCATTTGAGGGACCTTTTGCGAAGGTGAAAAGTGGACCAGCTTGTGAGCTGTGTATTAACCCTTGTTCCGTATGCAGGTCACGTGCTCACAGGTGTGGCATACGTGACAGCCACTTTTTCTTTTTTCCAACTTATTTTTATTGATTAAATGTCTAGCCTTCAGTGCATCACTACACTCTCGTGCCTGATGTATACATATACTCTTTCAATTCATACTCCTCATATACAAAAATTAAAGAAAAAGGAGAAAGGAACACTAAAGAACAATTCTTAAAAAAATAAATGCAGGAAATAACAAATCCTAATCTTGATGTTTAAAGATATACAATAATAATAATAATAGCAGCATGTTCTTGTTTAGCGCTTCTAGTTTTACGTAGCGCTTTACAGAGACATTTTGCAGGCACAGGTCCCTGCCCCGTGGAGCTTACAATCTATGTTTTTGGTGCCTGAGGCACAGGGAGATAAAGTGACTTGCCCAAGGTCACAAGGAGCCGACACCAGGATCCCCTGCTTCAAACTCTCAGTGCCAATCAGTATCTTTACTCACTGAGCCACTCCCTCTCCCAAACACGTATGTGAGAAAATCCCGTGTAATAGCAGGTTATACATACAAATGATGGATGTGGGAGTTCCAATCTATATATATATATATATATATATGGAAAAATTCAGTTCGGTCAAGCTGCCGGAGTGAATGAAGGGGGTTTTCCAAGTCCCTTTAAAACGTGGATTTAGAAAGAAAAATCTTGTGGCACATGGACCAGTGGGAAGAAGAAAAAGGAACAAAGGGTAAACAATGGTGCAATCTTTTGGATTGTTAGCTCTCTATACGGCTATGTACAACCCCTTCACATGACTATAATAAATGATTATTTGAAAGTGTCAGTTGATGATAGTTATCTTTATCAGTTCAATTGTGATAACTGTATCTATATCCAAGATCCTCAAAGAACAAATATAAAATAGTAATAGAAAAATGCACATTTATTTAAAAAAAGAGATAGTTAAAACAATTATAGCACTTAAACGCCTAAAAACATTTTTTGACTTTGTGCAAGATATATATAATGCTTTGCGGCAAACTTTAAA
This sequence comes from Ascaphus truei, assembly GCF_040206685.1. Classification (NCBI taxonomy): domain Eukaryota; kingdom Metazoa; phylum Chordata; class Amphibia; order Anura; family Ascaphidae; genus Ascaphus; species Ascaphus truei. The sequence goes on from NC_134488.1 coordinate 85,969,145, forward strand.
TGTCTCACGCGTCCCTCCTGGTTGTTTCTGGTGTCCAAATCCTTGTTTTCTGGTGGATTTGCTTCCTTTAGAAGTTGTCCTCAAGGCGTTTTATTTGGGCAATGCCCGATGAATGAGCCGGCAAGGTATTTGTAATGATACTCCCTCGATCTTATAATCATAAAGGAACAGTAATGAGAAATAACAAAACAATAAGATGATTAGAGACTCTTCACTTTTCCTTCGTGGCGCTCTGCCTTAGCGAGGCCCTACGGGCAGATAAACGGGACAGCTGGAGTCTTTCTTTGTCACTCCTTGGTAGTGTTTCTCTGCCAGAGAAAACGCCCGATAATGGGGCAACACAATGGTAGGATTTTGTTCCCTTCAGTGAACGGAGCGACAGTGACCGGATCCTTCTCCAATTTCCAAGGGGTGAGTCACCTGAGACATAGCATGAACGTACCAGCGTTCTAGAGACCAAGTCCGTGTGTGTAGGCGTAGTGAATGCCGGACATATACGGGGGCCTCAAAGGTTCCAAAGGCCTCCGTAGATGTCCGGCATTCACTACGCTTACACACACGGATCTGGTCTCTAGAAGGCTGGTACGTTCATGCTATCTCTGCTTGATTTTATTAGTGCTCCTTGCAGCAGTTACTTGTTTACCGTTATTGTTATTAGAGTTATTGTCTTTGTCTTTCCACCATCATATTCCCTATAGCCCAGTTACTAACTATTATAGGCTAAAGCAGTACAATTCAGGGCATTATTGAAAACCCTGCTCTCTGATTGGTTAAAATTTAGCAGCTTGCAAAGTGCAGTTTTCAATGGGTTTATTTCCAGCCAATCAGCTTTCAGAACAGCAGAGACAGGACAGGGGATTGGTCGGGAGGGGATTGGTCGGGAGGAGGGGGGTGGTCAGGGGAGATGTGGTGTCTGCAAAGAAGTAAGTGGCTGCCTGCAGTTTCTTTGTGGCTGCAGTTTGTGTGCGTGTGCTGTTGTGTTGTATATCTGTGTAGAAGTGCTGTGTGTGTACAGGCATACCCCGCTTTAAGGACACTCACTTTAAGTACACTCGCGATTAAGTACATGTCGCCCAATAGGCAAACGGCAGCTCACGCATGCGTCTGTCAGCACGTCCTGAACAGCAATACCGGCTCCCTACCGGTACCGAAGCTGTGTGCAAGCGGGGAGACTATAGAGCCTGTTACACATGTGTTATTTACATCAGTTATGCACGTATATGACGATTGCAGTACAGTACATGCATCGATAAGTGGGAAAAAGGTAGTGCTTCACTGTAAGTACATTTTCGCTTTACATACATGCTCCGGTCCCATTGCGTATGTTAATGCGGGGTATGCCTGTATAGAGCTCCAGTGTGTGTGTGTGTGTGTGTGTCAGTAGCAGTGTTTATGGGTGTAACATGTGTGTGTAGCAGCAGTTTGTGTGTAGAGGTGCTGTGTTGTGTGTAGAGGTGCAGTTTTGTGTGTGGGGTGTGTGTAGAGGTGCTGTGTTGTGTGTAGAGGTGGGGGGGGGGGGAAGTGCCAAGTTTAGTAAGTGGCTGCAGTGTGTGTGTTTGTGTGTGTGTTGTGCTGTCGTATGTGTAGCAGTAGGTTGTGTGTGTATAGAGCTCCAGTGTGTGTGTGTGTGTGTGTGTGTGTGTCAGTGTCAGCAGCAGTGTTTATGGGTGTAACATGTGTGTGTAGCGCTGCTGTGTTGTGTGTGTAGAGCTGCTGTGTTGTGTGTGTAAAGGTGCTGTGTTGTGAGTGTAGAAGAGGTGCTGTGTTGTGTGTGTGTGTGTTGTGTGCTTGTGTGTGTAGAGGTGCTGTTGTGTGTGTGTGTGTGTGTGTGTGTACACAGAGGGGGCGGCAGTGTGTGGATATAGATAGCGGCAGTGTAAGCGTATATAGAGGTGGTTTCATGTATTTACCATTTTATTTTAATAAAAAAATCTATATAACTATACAAAAGTGACTATTATTTATGAAAAAAGTCTACATTTAGCCTATAATAGTAATAATCCCCATCAGAACAGGGCATTACTGGCCAATAATGCCCTGGCTGGGTTAAAGTCCCTCGGCTTCGCCTCGGGCCTTCAACTCTTCCCGCCAGAGCATTATTGGCCAGTAATGCCCTGTTCTTCGGGGATTATTACTTAATTATAGGCTAAAGCAGTAAAATTCCGGGCATTACTGAAATCCCTGCTCTCTGATTGGTCAGAATTCCGGGCATTATTCATTCAGTAATGCCCAGAATTTTTGACAACTTGCCAACTCAACTCAAAGCAGAGATGCAGGGGCTCGCGCTGAGAAAGAAACCGGCAAGTTTAAAACTTACTGGCCAATAATGTCCTGGCTGGGTTAATGTCCCTCGGATTCGCCTCGGGCCTTCAATTCTTCCAGCCAGGGCATAATTGGCCAGTAATGCCCTGTTCTTCGGGGATTATTACTTAATTATAGGCTAAAGCTGTAAAATTCCGGCCATTATTGAAACCCATGCTCTGATTGGTTAAAGTTCCCGGCATTATTCATTCAGTAATGCCCGGAATTTTTGCAGCTTGCAATGTGTTTATTTCCAGCCAATCAACTTTCAGAACAGGTCTGAGACAGGGCAGGGGATTGGTCAGGAGGCAGGAACAGCTTTCAGACAGGGCAGGGGATTGGCCAGATAGCAGCAGCAGGCAGTGGCTCCTCCCTCTCCCTCCGTGAACAGAGCTTCATTTTGAGTTGAGAAGCGAGTTTGTGTAGCTGCAAAGTAAGTAGCTGTCTGCAGTTTGTTTGTAGCTGCAGTTTCTTTGTGTGTGTATGTATGTAGCTGCTGCAGTTTGCGTGGTGTGTGTATGTGTGTGTGTGTGTGTGTGTGTGTGTGTGTGTGTGTGTGTGTGTACACAGAGGGGGCGGCAGTGTGTGGATATAGATAGCTGCAGCGTAAGCGTATATAGAGATGCTTTAATGTATTTACCATTTTATTTTAATAAAAAATAAAATCTATGTAACTACAAAAGTGTCTATTATTTATGATAAACGCCTACATTTAACCTATAATAGTAATAATCCCCTCAGATCAGGACATTACTGGCCAATAGGGCATTATTGGCCAGTAATGCCCTGTTCTTCAGGGATTATTACTTAATTATTTTTTTCTCACAACATTTATGGAACCATAGTAAAAAAAACCATTGCAGATTTGTATTATTTACGCCATTTAGCCACTGTTTTTTAGCCAAGTCTGGCAATAAACCCATTGCATGCTTTGTTAATATATTTGGAAAATACATAACGCTTACAGTAATTAGTACTTCTAATAACTACATTTGTCACAAAACAAAATTCAGTTGTTTAGTTGATGTTTTGATCAGGTCTTCAGACACTTCTGGGATTAAAAGAAATATTGCTTGAAAAGCAAGATATGCTTTATTTCAGATACTTACAGGAACTTTATTATATATTTCCTGACTAGGAACATCTTATCCTATATACATATTTCATTTTTATAGTTAAAGGTGCAGTCTCCAAAGTGTGATCTGTAGCCAGTCAGTGCAGGTGGTGACAACATTCCAGGGACTTAGTGCCCTCCTCTTTGGTGGCCTCTTCGGTAAATCCAACACTTCAAACCTGTATTAAATAGGTTATTTTAAAAACCTCATTGACGGTGTTCAGGTATGGAAGTATGTAAACTAGTGCTACTATGTAACTCATATATGGTTGTGACCGTAGGGGTAAAAGTGACTACTTTTAATAAAGGTCAAGCCTGCCTTTACCCCTACCTGTCAGTACTACATTTGTATTATGTTTTATGTGTACATGTATTCTGTAGCCTGATTCCAGCACTTCAGGGACCAGGGGCTAGTTTTGTTTTCAGATCGGAATGTTGTAAAGTGGGCTGTGATATTCCCAAGTAATTGTGTTTGTTGTTGCACTATCCCCCCCCCCTTCCCCACCAATCAGGGTCTAACACCTGGGGGGTGGAGGGAGAGTTAGCTAGATGAGATAATATCACCTCTTTGTTAGCTGTGAGAGTCAGAGTTTGTTTGTTGTGAAGCCATTTTCGTTTGAAGAAGCAGCATGGGAAGAAGCTGGTAGCAACTGGGAAACCCTGCAGAGGATTTAGCATGGTAGCAAGCACAGGGTAAATCTCTTTAGGGAGTTCCCTGCACCTAGATTTATAGGGTACCCCAGTTTCCCAGTTGTGAGTGCGTGTCTTGTTTTGCTGTAAATAGTTGTGGATATTCCGTTTTCCAATAAATTAATTTTAAAAACTGTGTTTCTCCCTGGCGAATTGATCCCTGGTTTGTTAGTCCTGGTCTCCCGTGACAATGGTAACCAAAACTTAGATTTTTTAGGCACTATACAGCATGAACTCTCCATGCCTTTAAGTTTTACAGCTCTCTGAACTGTATACGATATTAATGCTATAGAACGGGGGTGCGCAAACTTTTATGTTCGCGCCCCTCTCGTCTCCGGACCCCCATGTGTACACCCCCTCTCTTTACCTGCTCTCGGGCTCCACGCGTCATATGACGCTTTGCCATTTCACCCAGCGGTGTCATTTGACGCTGGGTTGTCATGGCGACGTGTCAGGGAAGAGCCGGCTGAGAGCAGGTAAGTGAAGTTGCAGAGGTCTCGCGACTCCCCCAGCATTTAATTTACATGCCTGGGGGGAAAGCACGGGGGCTCTGCAACCACGCACCCCCCTTAGAAAATCCCGCGCCCCCCAGTTTGAGCACCGCTGCTGTAGAACAATTATTAGCATTGCAATAACTGATAGACAATACCAGAGACTTCTACCTCCAATTCTGTTACCAAAATCTTATCTTAATCTTACCAAATGAAGCCGTTTTGTTTGGTACTCTTAGTGTGCTGTTTGTTGGATGTTGCTTGTTTTTGATTTTAAGGCAGGACACAGTTGTTTAGAATCAACAAGTCTCTCAAAAATAAAGTGTTTTATTCACATATAATTTATTTCGTTTTGTGGCATTGGAAGTAGAAAATGAACTAGCTATTCATGCATTTTCCTGGTGTTTTATTAGCTCTTTTGTTAAATTTCAGGATGTGTTTCCCAGCATGGAAAGCTTACCTTGCAGATGAAGGGGCACAATACAGGGTTATCAGATTTCTTGGGTAGCAATTGATGAGTTCTACCACATTACACAAGATAAACCCCTCTGGCTCTACCAAGTGACACCTTTAATATATACACAGAATGTGTGACATCTTTTAATCTACCCTGGACTCGAAGGATCATAGTGTGCATATTATAGATCACAAGAGAAGCCCTGAGGTATTGTTTTGCCTTGGTTTAAACAAAATACATTGAGCTGTTCTATAGAAAAGGGAACAGTGAATACAAAAATGAACAAAAGGAAAGGTAATGTCAGTAAGCCAGGATTGCGGTCATTAAAATGAAATTGTCTGATCCACAACCATATCAGCAGTCACATGCAAAGTCTGATAGGAGGAAAGTGCTATATATAATGACTTGGGAAGAGCAATAAGCGAGCAAATAGCTTGAGATGTAATTAAAAAGTATAATAAAATCTATATTTTCTTTCAATAAATATGGGTCTACCCACTCGCATTTTGCTGTACCTGTGCCTCACAGCCAGCTCTTCAATTACCTGGATCTGTGAATATTTTGTCTGGTGCTCAGTGAGTTTTACAAACTTTTTTCATCAAGTGTTTAAAAAAAAAAAAAAAAAAAAGAACCTAAAGTTTTATTTTCTAGGTCAAAAATGAGCCTTAAATCTGTAAAAAAAGAAAAAAAGTGCATGTTTCAAATGTAAAAGTAAATAGGTTTAGCTGTGATTTAATTGGAATATTCAGAGCAGTGATCCTCCACCAGTGGATCTGGTTAGTAGATGTCATCTGGTATATTTTCAGTCAACAGGGAGAAGTCTCCTTTCAAGGCTTTTCAATTTTAATGCCAAAGTCAGGAAATGCCAACTAGTTGGACAGATAAGCTATGACTGATATTGCAAAGATCAACAAATTGGGTAACAATACATAATAGTGAAAAAGTTCAGTCCGCGCTCTTTCTTGTTAACAATACATAATACTAATCCTCATGTAGTTCTCACATAAAACACCTGTAACTTTGCCACATTATAACCCAAGGACGCAGTATGCTTGTAGTCGGTACCAAAGCACTAGTACAGGAGTGACCAACTCCAGTCCTCAAGGGCCACCAACAGGTCAGGTTTTCAGAATATCCCTGCTTCAGCACAGGTGTGTCAGTCATAATGACTGAAACACTTGTGCTGAAGCAGGGATATCCTAAAAAGCTCACCTGGTGGTGGCCCTTGAGGGCTAGAGTTGGCCACTTCTAGACTAGTCCGACGCCTCTTTCTATGGGTATAATAAAAAATAAAAACTTGTTTCTGACTTCTTGCTTGAAGGATCCAAGGAAACGAGTTTTTTAGCCTGGGTTGATTCAAGTTCTAAGTAGTGTTGTTCTCATAAAAAAAAAAGTTAGCCATCCGCATCAATCTTGTGAGCTAAAAGATCGAAGGGAGAAACAGAAGTTAGTGTGTAAAATTGCACAGAAGATAAGATTACTAGACTGAAAATCATGTTTGCAGTGAAGATACGAGATTAGCATGGTCTGTTACATTGTGACGGAGGAGGAATCTTCCTTTCTAAAATGTTAATGACCACAGAATCTTCCATGCGACCAAAAGGCAAATAAAAGGTACAAAAGATAAACTTCAATGAAAGCTCTTCTACCTGCTCTAAAGGACATAAGATGTAAAATATAGTGGGAAATGTATCTTTCATTAAAATGTGTTACAAATGATCTCCCATCACAAGACAGGAGTACGGATTGTATTCAATGTGCATTCAAGCACAGGCCTCTTCAAATACGTAGCTTGGTTGCTAGTTGCCAACGGTGCAGTTAATGGCTTTCGTTGTACAAGGAACTTTGAAAATGATACAGGACACAACTTATGCACACAAGTGAACAGGGGAAACTATTTTGACAGTAGCCTCACAAAGGAAACAAAAAACCCCCCACGTATTATATAAGATAGCTGATGTTTTACATTACATATTAAATATGTTATATTACCTATTTCTGGTATAATTGTCTTCTTGATATAAATGAGACATTTTGTAAGTGTGAAAATAGATATTCTTTAAAAAAAATATATGCTATGGACTGGTCAAGTATAGCAACCTTTTTTGTAGATTTAATGCAGAAAATGTATTGCAAAAAAAGTGGCAAAAACAGCCAAGCTGAAGCACCATCTTTTTTTCAACGTTCTAAAGAAATTAATTGGCTTAAACAAATATCTAATTTTGCAGTCTGGTATAAATGATTGTTGGGTAGCTATGACTTTTCACAATTCCTCTGTGATTACTATATATGTATATAAGAGCAGAGGGCAGTTGGCACACTGTAAACAGATAATCCACTGATGCTTGTCCCATATATGCACATAGACAAATAGCCATGTATTTCTATTGAATACAACATTTCTGGATTTCTCTGGCTGTGTGCTGTCTCGTTTTTTCCCGGACCCATATCTGGTAAAATCTATTTGTGTATATATGTATATATATATTTTTTTTAACTATGAAAGCGAAAAAAAAATAAACAAAAAACGTTCCTCAAAAGCAGATCTATTCGCTGGTAGTAGTCGGCTGTGTTATAGGAGCACCAAACAAGGGGCATCCTTGGAATTCAAACAGATCTAAAAAGGAAGCAGACAGATAATGAAAAAATAAATACCCACTCACATTGCTTTGGTATCCTAAGGGGCTCGTTATCACCAGACATCACTTGGTGGAGAGCTCCCCTGAACTGATATAGTATTTTCAGGCTCTTCTCTTCCCCAACACAGGGGTCATAGAAACCAGGCAGACCAGCCTTAGAGAAAGAGAGAGATAGGACAGCCAATTACTGTACCTCCGAGTTCTCTAACAGAATATTTATATTGTGAGTAACCTCCAGTATTTCCATGACTTCTTAATAGAGTAAAATAAACAGATACTTTTTTCTTTTAGTAATGAAATGCCCGGATAACACAAAACCAGCTATTCATCTTAGACATTTCTTGTGTGGTTTTGGACCATTACCAATAGCCTGGGTAACATCGGATAATGTATTAATTACTTCTTCCATCCATGCCCATGCTGACTTGCTCTGGCTGATGCAAAACGTGGCACATTACGTTATTTATTTTTCATATGTATTATCTGTGCAGGTTGACATCCATCTTCCACATATTGAAAACATGTATCGAAAGACAAAATATACACTTTCAAATAATATTGTTTTAAAAAGCAATGAACAACCTTACACATAAGAGCATGCTAAAACAGTTTGATCAATACAGGTTTTCAATATTTCTCCAATTAAAACATAACCCGGTCTCCAATGATCACTTAGGCAAATTGCTTGAGCTATGCATTGCCTTGAAATTCTAGCAGGTTGGTAGCCCTTGGAAACTGAATTTGGACCACCCTGTGTTACACTAATAGCAACATGAACTGTGTTATATTAAAACCTAAAGTGGTATCTTCTTACCTGGTGTTAATGGCAATTTGCAGTGGGGCTTAGAGACATATGTTCTCTTTGGGAGAATTGTGGACATCCTGTGTTCCTGTGATTCTACTTACTTTTGAAGCTTCTGTAAGGATTAGTTTGGACTCTTTCACCAAACATTGAAGGGGAACAGTCACATCAATCACTTTCACCTTCTCATTTCTCCTGCTGTGATCAGTCACAAATTTGCCATACCAAGCATTTAGTATTATCATGCCTGCAAAACAAGCAAATGCATAATCATCTTTAATATTTTGAGTGCTGAGCAAGTTTGTACCTTTGAAGACATTGTTGTTAACAATGTTCAAGCTATAATAACAATATAAATCACGTGCTGCTTTTGCAGATCCTGCACATTAATATAGCTGCATTGCACAACAGTTACCATCATCTTGCCCACATATTACATATAATCACTAAATAGTAAAAATTGCACTCCTTAAGAAAAAACGAGGTTGAGATTACATATAAATCCTTTATTTAATGTCATGCTTACACAATATATGTGCCATTGTGGTCACCATACTTAAAGCTACCACGGATTCTAAGAATTGTAAATACTGCAAGAGCTTCAAGCAGTACAGAAGCATCAGAGACAGTGTTAAAAAAAGATCCAACTGCAAAAATTAAAATATGAGGTCATGAATTCGACATGGAATAAACATTTAAGAATACAAGATACTGTATTAAAGCTGCAGACCATGCAATATCCTACGTGTTAATATATAAAAATAAAAAAAATAGTTCTGTACTATGAAAAAATACTTGTAGCATTTTTTTTAAACAACTCTGAATTACATTTTTAATGTATTATAATGTAACATGCATTTTTTTTCAAAAGCAACCATTCACAAAGTCACATCCCCTTCCTCTTCGGAAACAGGCTCTGGCACACCCCTTTTTGAACTCTGCCCCCTCTCTATATTTGGGAAAACTACGCTTATTGATATTGTGTTCACCTATTGACAAAGACAGACCTTCCCACAGCCTTCACACATCTGCAGGGGTGGAAAAAACTATACTTCAGAGCGGTTGAGAGGGTTTACAAGGGTAGAATGCAAGAACTCTCAATTCTAGGTTATCTCATACCAAGGATATGAAGGACCTCCCCAATAAGCTCCACATACCTTGCTCATTACACACAGTTGTTGCCATAAATATATTTTTGTGTTATTTCCCAAGTGGGAAACAAATCGACACACCCGGGTTCCCTGTCACCTTGAGAGACAATATGGTCTCTCAGTGTAAAACTGACTAAAGATAACCCAACTTGCCGTGTTGCACGGAGGCAATAACTGACCACACTGAAATTATAACTATGAATGAACGTAGCATGGTGACATATGCTTATATGTTCTAAATAAACTTGAGTTTAGAGGAGAGGGGGAAACCGCCAGGTCTTTTACAGCTTATATTCACTGATTCAGTGTGTAAAAGGTCCACATTGTAACCCGACACCAGAGATGGCAGTTCAGAATGATTCACCAGGTTAAATTAACAATTTAGGACAGTACTGATGTTACTTCTATAACAGGTAAAGGACTGGAAGGACCAGATAAGGAGACTGGGTGGGAAGGACTCGGGCAGGAGCATGATTTGCATGCAAGAGCAACTGAATAACTTTTTCGATACAAACAAAATTATGATTTTACCCATTTTGGATTCTTCAGTTTCAATGATCCTTTTAACAGACTCCTGCATCAAACGTACCTAAATAAAATGACGCATAATAAGAGCTTAACAAAACTTGGCTTATTATATGGAAATGAGAAGAAATTGTTAGACTTGTATGTCTCTGACAATTATTTCAATGGGTGGAATCTTAAGTATTGATACAATAAATAAAAATACATCTTGTGGTGCATTTGCATGTCTCAGATAGGTCTGCAACTCTGTCTTTCCCCATTATTACTTAACATACAATGCTTCCAATGCAGGCAGGAATTCTGGGAAATTACATGCAAATGAGCAGTGTCACCTTATGCTTCAAATCCCTTTTAACATGGGCTCCTATGAACATATGCCTGCCGCATTACACAGCTTTGCAGCACAGCCCGGGTTAGGGCAGTGCATAGCCAGTAAACACACTCACAGACAGCTGATTTGCCCTTTTGGGTCTCATCAGTGCGAGGTTGGTTGCTGGCTATGCAACGTGAAGCTGGAATGTTGGTTTAACCAGACATTAAAAAAGTTATGGTGGGTCAAAAAAAGTGCCAGTATCCCTGGCTGCAGTGGAATCACTGTTTGCCAAGTGATAGTGGGAAGTGACAGGGTTGCAGACCTGCCAGAGACATGCAAATGCACCACATGTGGTATTTTACTTAATGTACGGTGGACTTTCTTTACCCATAATAACTTTTTTTAAAGTATTGATACAAAAACTTATATAAACTAAATTCCAAACCAGTACGTCCAACAATATATAGTAATTCCTCAACAATTACAGTACCTAGTAGAGGTTGAATAAAGAAATATGTCCATAGCATTAAACATATGCTACATTTAGCTGAAAGAAATACTCATCCCAGATTTCAATCGATCCAGTGGAAGGCAAACAAAAACCCCTATCCAATGTGTTTACTTATTTGAAATATCCCTGTATACCTTTCCTTTCTAAAAAGATGTCCAACCTTGTCTTAAAGATATCGAATGTATCACTGTCTCCACGGGTAATGAATTCCATATTTTAGGAGAAGAAACGCCTATATTTGTCCTACATTTATACGGCTTGTATGGCGCAAGCAAGTATAATTTATTGTTGGTTGACATAATTCATGGTGGATAATATTGATGTTAACACTTTAATGAATAAATGGCAATTTAGGCTTTTTTTTAAATTATTATTGTTTTGTTTAACAGTTTTGAAGCAGTGGGTCTCCGGAGCTGCACACCATTCATTCAGCTCCAGGGACCCCCGGCTTCCTGAGATAGAGCGCCGTATGATGTACCGGTATCTTGGCAAAGTTTAACACGCCTGCTTCACGTGGGCCAATAGGAAGCCGCACCTGATGATGTCACGGCTCCCTATTGGCCCACAGGGTGCGGGAGCTTTGAAACTCCGCCATTACGTGATCCCTGCTAGCAGAGTGGCTACCGATGCCCCCTACAGAATTAATTATCTCCGGAAGCAGGGGGTCCCGGAGCTGAAATTAATGGGGATCAGCTCCGCAGACCCCCTGCTTCAATCCTATGCAACAAAATGACAACATTTGCACAAACAAATATGCAAAAAAAAAATGGCCTGCATGAACGGCTGCTTTAAATGGCAGATTTGCAATGCATTGTAGGTAATATGACACTCAAGGGGTTAAACGCTTCCTTCATGATTTGCAAATAATCTAGTTTATTGAAGTTGATTTTATTTTAATTAGTAGGTGTACTTACTGCAGCCTCTGCCTCCTGCTTTTTCTGTAATACATCAGTTGCTGAGCTCTCTCTCTGTTTTACCAACTCTCTAGTAATTGACAAAAATATAATGCAATTCATTCAAATAATTATAATTAGCATTTAATATTACAATAAAATAGAAATGTGAATTATACAGTTGTATTAATTTGTCATTTATGTGTTAACTGTGTGACTCATTTCTGTATAATGCTACAGCAATACGTCATATATAGTAAAACGCATTCTGGAAATGAAACGGTAATTAAATATAAGAAATTAAAACTGCATTATCTATTTCTTTAAAGCACATTACTTAATACTGCCAGCTGAGAAATGGTTTATACAAGAGACAAAAAGGCTGCAATGTTACATCCAACGACAAATAGTTTAGTGCATGAATATGTATTTTATCTATATTTCATACTTCATAAATATGGTCATTTTAGTTGAATACTGGCACAAATATATTAAGCCAACAATCCCGGCCCGGGTAGACCAATCTTAGTAGGTCCTACACTACCAATATAAAACTCTATTATGTATTCTGTGTATCCTTCAGGCACCGCATGTATGTCACACACCCCACCCATTTAGCTGCAGAATTGTAGCTTCTTTGTCTCTTTCTGCAGTGAAAGAAATACATAAGACATTATGTATTGAACTAAATGATCGATATTTATGAAGTATGACTATAGATAAAATACATATTAATGTACTAAACAATTTGTCATCGGATAGAACATTGGGCCCTTTTTGTCTCTTATATACATTTTAGTCACACCCCAGTAACACCCCAAATGACAAAACACACACACACACACACACACACACACACACACACACACACACACACACACACACACACACACACACACACACACACACACACACACACACACACACACACACGTTGCCAGGTGTCCGGTATTTTGTTACTCTGTCCGGTAAAAAAATGAGTTAATACATGTATGTGTCCGGTATTACCTCTCCAGACTTAGTAACATGTCGGCGGGGCGGCTGGAATCGCGGGATTTCCCCCGAGAAGGGAAAGAGCAGGCGGCTGCTGCTGCGGCAATAGGGCTGGGCAGCTTCCTCCATCCCGATTGGCTGCATTACACAGTAGCAGCCAATGAAGAGGAGGTGGCAGGAGCCTTGGGGGTGGGGCCAAAGAGCGGAGGAAAAGCATGGAGCAGAGAGAGGTGAGGCTGTGTCCTGTATCCTGTGTGTATTTGTCCTGTTGTGTGTATTTGTACTTGTACTGTTTTGTGTGTGCGTGCGTGTTTTCTCTGGCTGTCCTTTGGGGGTGATAATGACAAGGAGGGGGGGTGAGAGGATGAAGGGAACGGGGGTGAGAGGATGAAGGGAGGGGGGATGAGAGAGGATGAAGGGAGATGGGATGAGAGGATGATGAAAGGAGAGGGGGTGAGAGGATGAAGGGAGAGGGTAAGAGGATGAAGGGAGGGGGGTGAGAGGATGAAGGGAGAGGGGGTGAGAGGATGAAGGGAGAAGGGGTGAGAGGATGAAGGGAGAAGGGGTGAGAGGATGAAGGGAGAAGGGGTGAGAGGATGAAGGGAGAAGGGGTGAGAGGATGAAGGGAGGGGGTGAGAGAGGATGAAGGGAGAGGGGGTGAGAGGATGAAGGGAGAAGGGGTGAGAGGATGAAGGGAGAAGGGGTGAGAGGATGAAGGGAGAAGGGGTGAGAGGATGAAGGGAGAAGGGGTGAGAGGATGAAGGGAGGGGGATGAGAGAGGATTAAGGGAGGGGGGATGAGAGGATGAAGGAGTTAGAGAGGATGAAGGGAGGTGGGATGAGAGGATGATGAAAGGAGAGGGGGTGAGAGGATGAAGGGAGAGGGTGAGAGGATGAAGGGAGGGGGGGTGAGAGGATGAAGGAAGGGGGTGAGAGGATGAAGCGAGAGGGGGTGAGAGGATGAAGGGAGAGGGTGAGAGGATGAAGGGAGAGGGGGTGAGAGGATGAAGGGAGAGGGGGTGAGAGGATGAAGGGAGAGGGGGTGAGAGGATGAAGGGAGAGGGGGTGAGAGGATGAAGGGAGAGGGGGTGAGAGGATGAAGGGAGACGGGGTGAGAGGATGAAGGGAGAGGGGGTGAGAGGATGAAGGGAGAGGGGTGAGAGGATGAAGGGAGAGGGGGTGAGAGGATGAAGGGAGAGGGGGTGAGAGGATAAAGGGAGAGGGGGTGAGAGGATGATGGGAGGGTGATAGGGTGAGAGAATAAGGGGGAGAGAGGATGAGGAGGGGTGCAACAATCTTGGAATTTGGGGAGGAGCATTAAGATCAGTATTACTCGCCATGTACAGTATGACTGCAGGTAAGTTATTTATAAATGATCTAATCATTACGTTATTTGTTGTAAATTTCACTCCAAGCATGCACCAATGTGCACTATTTCATATACTATTTCCTAAAAAAAATTCTTGGAAGGGCACTCCCTCCCAAGACTTCCCCCCCCCCCCCCCTCAGATTTTTTTTTTACAAAACAGAAAATAAATTGGTGAATACTTGGAGTGAAATTTAGAAAAAAATTATGCAATAGTTAGGTCACGTATAAATAACATTCTTTCCCCACCAACGATTCTCGCGCTCGTCGCATCTTTCACCATTTTGTCCAGTATTTTGGGACAAGCCACCTGGCAACACACACACACACATACACAATGGGGTGGATTTGGGTTTTGAGTTTGGGAAGACTCCACGTTTTGGACCAACCAATTAAAAGAGAAATCAAACATTATTTCCATGCATACACGAGAACTGCCTTGGTGAATTATTTGACGCTCCCTTGGACATACTCACTTTTCTTTCTGAGCACTGAGGTAAGGTTTGATAATAAGCCTATGCATGGCCACATAGATAACAAGAGGGCCCACGGTGGCATAAAACACAGCACTCGGCAGAAGCTGATCTGTCAGGTGGATAGGAAAGAAATATGTCTGACTAGCTCTATTTAACCTAGAACAAAGAAGAACAGAAACAGATTATTACTAACTGTCGGCAGACTGGTGAAAAGAAAACAAGAACCTGTTATTTATACACTGCAATGAATGTTAACTCTCCCTATAAATGACTTCACGCTATACAGTATCTCAAGGCTTTCAATATTTGCACATCTAATAGAGAGTCACTGGTTGGTTTAAACACCAGCCTCTTTTCCCCGTTTTCATAGAAAGATCTGCAAAGCAATGCTCAGCAATGTGCTGAAACACACGCAACTAAATTACTTTCAATAACCTAAGAACTATAGATATTATAGAGACAGTCGAGGTACAGTAATGTCGTAATCAGCATATTTGACAGAACCTATGAAAACTCTCAGTTTTCAAGGCACCAGTGCACGAGATTTGCATAGAACAGATTGTATTTATTTATAGTTTGCTTGAAAACAATGTCATATTTGGTAATGTTATTTCTTATATATATATATATATATATATATATATATATATATATATATGAAACAGTGTTTCCCTCTAGTGGCAGAACGTGAAATAGATTTAAACTAAAGACTGAACCGGGAGCTCCTTGCATATTGTATTATCATAATTGATTTATAAAATGTCAACATATTCCATAGCCTGGAACAGTGTGGGAATGACATACAGATAATAAACAGAATGACATACAAAATAAGAACAAATTACGACAGACATGAAGGGCCCTGGTCATGAGACTACGAGAATAAGGGGCTCAGCTGTAACATAAGGCAGGGGAGCACAAACTTGTGCTGCTGCGCCCCCTGTCTTCCTTGCCCCGGCTCTCACACCCTCCCCCCACCTTGTATCCGCATCAAATGACGCTGCGGGGTCATGTGACGTCATGTGACCCGCGGTGTCATTTTATGCGTGACGTCACATGGCCCGCAGCGTTATTTGATGCCACGTTGCCATGGCGACGCGTCACACAGCTGGCTGAATCCCGGTAAGTGGAGTGTTGCAGGGGCCTCACACGGTCCCCCGGCATTTAATTTAAATGCCTTGGGGAAGAGCGTGGGGCGCCTGCAACCGCCCTCGCCCCCCCAGAAAAATCTCCCGCCCCCCTGACATAAGGTATAAGTCGCTGCTCATTGCAAGCCTGAGTATGCCTCAGGATAGAGTTTGAGGTGTGTGGATGTCTCAGAAGTTTTCTGGGAGCATTTACAATCTTGAAAGCTGGGGGAGAGTCTGAATGTGTGTGGTAGGGAATTACAGATATAGGGTGCAGCATGGGAGCCTTGAGAGATAACGTGAGAAGGGGAGAGGCATAGGTCATGGTCAGGACAGGAGGGGCATTTATGGGAAAATTTGCAGACGAGGCATGAGAAGTAAAGGGGGAGGGGGGCATTGTTGAGGGCTTTGTATGTCGAGCTAGGATTTTAAATGTAATTATAGAGGATAGCCGGTGTAAGGATGTGCATAGTGGAGCAGCAGATGAAGAGTGGTGAGTGAGGTAGAGGAGTTTGGCAGTAGCCTTTTAGAGGGATTGGAGTGGGAACAATTGGATGAGAGAAATGCCAACTAGCAGGTGGTTGCTGTAATCGAGGCGGGACATGAGTGAATACAAATTGTGGTTGTGTTATTAGTGGGTGGAGATGTCAGGAACGGAAGGCCTGGATGCAAGATATGAAGGAGACGCTGGAGTCAAACATGAACCCTATGCAATGGGCTTAAAGTGTTGACAGCAATGTGGAGTTCTTTACAGCAAGAATAATTTGTGGTGTAGGGGGGGAAAGATTAGGAGCTCTGTTTTGGATATCTATGGTAGGGGTGGCACAACAAGGAAGAGAGAGACAGTGACACCTGACATTGAAGGGAAGAGGACCGGAGAGGTAGATTTGGATGCCGTTAGCATAGAGATACTGAAAGCCAAATGCAGTAGTTCACTATGAGAAAAGCAGAGCGAGGTGAGAAGAACAGAGTTAAATGGCAGTTGTAAGAGGAAAGTATACATTTGTAAAGGAGGAAATCTGCTTTAGAGTGGAATTTACTCCAGTGAGGTACAGCACTGCGGGAGCACTTTTGGGGGGTTCAGTTAGTGTGTCATAGTTGTGGCTTAAAGTTTCTGAGGTGTCGTGTGGAGGTCTGATGAAAGTGTACTGATGTAGAGAGAGGATGCAAAGTCAGGACAGGAAAGAGTAGAGACAGAAAAGAGGAGAGGATCTAATGATGCAGAAAATTGGAGAAGGTATACATAATTTAAGTATTTGTGTGTGTGTTGTGAAGCTAACATCTTTGCTGGTGTTATGCATCAAAATGAATCATGGTCAGTGATGGTAGAGGCAGCCCAGCTCAGTATATTGAAGTCTAAGCCATCTGGTGCACCTACCTGCCACAAGGTGGCGGCACAGGTATAGGGTCAGTGTAGCCATCTCAGGGCAGCCAAAATGGCAGCCAATCCCAGTTAATATAGCTTTGCTCAATCATCTGTAACATCAAGTTTATTTTGTGTTTGGTGTATTTTCTGTAGGATTCATTGTATGCTGGGGCCATGATTTACTCAGTGAGGCCAGCATACAATGCATCAGGGACTGTCTATTGCAGGGGTGCGCCCCTGGGAGATTTTTCTGGGGGGTGCGGGCGGTTGCATAGGCTCCGCACTCTTCCCCAAGGCATTTAAATTAAATGCAGGGGGATCGTGTGAGGCCCCTGCAACACTCCACTTACCGGGATTCAGCCGGCTATGGCAACGCGGCATCAAATGACACCGCAGTGCCATATGACGTCACGTGACGTGATGTCACATGACCCCACAGCATCATTTGACGCGGATGTAAGGTAGGTGGGGGTGCAAGAGCCGGGGCAAGAAAGACAGGGGGGCGCAGCAACAAAAGTTTGCGCTCCCCTGGTCTATTGTATTGGGCCAGTTGTAATGTTGTGTGAGAAAGTGAAGTTGGGCAGAGACGCGCCCACCTGCTGGGAAAGTACACATTTCAAAGCCAGAGTATTATTCTCTCCCCAGCAGTGAGGCATCTCGGCCTGCGGGAGGTATGGAGCCAAGGCCTGAGAGCATACATGGGTCCTAGCCCTGTCGGCCAGTTCCTATTTCCCTCTCCCACGGCCGTCCTACAAAACTGTACCAGCCCCCAATCATGATTGGTCCGTCTCGGGCGAGCCCTCGGTCTCCGATTGGTCAGCACATGGGTTTCCATGCTCTCAGATGGATGCAAGAGTTCTAAGCCGATCAGAGTTCCACAGTTGTTCGTGGTTAGTCTCGGTGTCCGAGATTAACTGGAAATACGAACGGAGAGCCGAGAGGCAGTGATCCCAAGTCACTGGGATCTTGTAACACTGATTAATCGTGGAAGGCATCCTGGGTAATCTTACTTTGGCAGTGTCCAGCACCGAGCTAAGAGTCCCTGAAACCCTGTTTCTGGTGAGCTCAGATTACGTTCTGTCTGGTGTTTCGATCCCGGTGTAATAGTCTGGTTTCCCGTGACAGTCATTGTTAGGGGGAATTAAAGGGGTAATTCTAAATTGTCTCAAGTGGCCTATAGAAATCAATGGGGACTTTAGGACCCCTAAATCTGGGGAGTGTTTTTGAATAACTTTAGCTAGTATGTAAACATGGTAAAATGATACACTTCTTCCTTCTGTGTAACGCCACTACTTAAACCAGACCTTATATAGGCAACGCCTCCTTCCCCCTTCACGGGGCGTATGACTGAGACATGGTGGCTAAGGGTAAAGGAAACACAGACACGCTACTTTCAGTAGATTCCCTGTGTTGCTAAATAAATCTCTTGTTTTGGAAAAACAAAAAAACAGCTAAACTTTTTCTTTTCAGTGTGATTGCAGTTATGTAAGGAAATTAGTTACATCATTGTTTGTTTATTACTTTATGTAACATCTATAGGCATCTACTCCAAGGAACAAAAAGGTGGTAGTGGGGGGAATCTGCACCGGTCCAAATCTCAATCTCCTAGCCTTAAACTACATTTCTATTACCTGTATTGCAAAAAAAGTAAAAAGTGCCAACTAAGTATCACCTTCAGTTAACACAATTGTGATATAAATGGTATAATAAATATTAAAGCGAAAACTATAAATAGTGATTAAGTATCATTTTCACCATACAAGAGAAATGCAGCTGATTAAGGAGATGTTTCCCAACATCACAGAAAAGACCAGCACAAAAACTTGAACAGCGATCTCCATCGAGACGCTGTTGCAGCGGGACCCTGAGAGGTAACATTTCCTGTTACTAGGAGCATGTGAGTTGGTGGAGCTCCACTGCCCTTGTATTTTATGTTAATATAAATTGATCTGTACTGTGTCCTTTTTCTTCTTCTTTAGTATCCCTTTGGGAGGTCCAGATTTGATTCATCCCATCAGTTCCTGATCAGTAATATCTGATACACGCCTGAATTATTTACCATCACGTGATTGGGCATTTGCACACACATCACTATTTAATCTTCGCTATTAGCACGTCTGCACTATTTTTGTATATATATATATTTTTTCATATATCTGGAGAGTCCCCTCCAGATATATGTAAAGCTATTTTACTGGCAACTGGGGATTCCTCATAAGCGTCAACTCAGAATGTTGCAATTTGAAAAACTGTGTCAGAGAGCGTAAGGCTGCACTTTCCTTCATTTAGAGAAATCATATTGAGCGTGCTATTAACAATAGATTTAATATTATGCGTGTCTTGCGCATGCGCAAAGAAAATACATTTTTGTAGGGCATAATAGAGACACGTTTAAGTGAGCCATTATTATCTAGACATAATTGAAGGGTGCTGTAAAAATGGAAGCTGTGATTCTTCAGCTAAACACAGTTTTAGGCATTTATAAATATCCTTGACCTACAATAGTATTGCCTATACACAGACCTGTGCAAACTGCCTGTCCTGGGTTAAAACACGATATTTGGAAGCTTTATATACGGGCACACACTTTAATTGGATAATGTAAACATCTTGTTGGAGTTAAAATGATTTAATGTTTACAATTTATACATGACCACTCAATATAGGTGGCCCTACAAGCCGGCCATGTAGCAATTTCTCACACATCATACGAGAAGATATTAGACACTATGCCACTGGTAACTACTTACTTGATTTTTAAAGATACACCCTGTGGCACGCCAATGCTGACTGTGGCTCCTAAAACACTGTGTGTAGAAATCTTTCTTTCTGCACCATATTCCACCACTGTCCCAAAGAAACCTGCCCTACAATAAACACATCAGGAAAAAACGGTGATCAAGTCATACATTAGGAGAAATATTTAAATTGAATTCATTGTCTGTAGTGTCAGAGTGGAAACATCGCAAAGGGAAATAAACAAAACTAAGAGAGACAATGCTGCATTATAAATACCAGTTAATGTATCGGTACAAGTTCAATTAAATTGAGAAGCTCACCCTTTAGAGCCTAGCTATTCCGCATTAAAAGTCCATATTGTCCTAAGTACCTCTGAGAACTCTACAGAATCAATAGTAATAGTAATGCAGCCCCATGCTAGGGAGAAGAAGTGTCTCAGTGAGTAAAGATACTGACTCTTAAAAACAATGTGACAGTAGCAGTGCAGGGGCCAAAACAATAGCAAATAAAATCCAGGACAAGTTGTGCCCAATACATACCCCACAGCCTCTGTGAAACATGCCTGCTTTTCCTTCACTTTTTTCAACCTAACACTTACTTGATTGATCCCTTCAGCCGAGTTTGTTCTTCATCCTGGAATTTGTGCTGGTAACTAATCATCATGAAGGAATGGGGGATCCCCAGCTGAAAACGACAAAACATTTATTGCCATTTATTGTATCATCTTAACAGACATATCACTGACATTTTTGAGTCGTATTTGAGGGAAACTACCTCCCAACAAGAGACATTTATACCCAATATGAAAAATAAAGAAGTAAATGACACGATCAAAACTTTGATTAAAACCAAGAGTGGCCCCTAATGATAAAAGCTTCCTGGAAATAAGTGAAATTGAACAGGCTACCGGAAACAAGGTAATTTCTCCCCCGGGATTGCAGAGCTGTGTGTGTTTATTTCGGTGCCTCATTGCAGTTCCAACAAGAAATAGATCTTTCTGGGAAAGAGGCAGGCAGAAGCCTTTTGTGGTCTTCCCTGATGTAAACTTGCTGTTGTATTATACCAGGAGTGGTCAACTCCAATCCTCAAGGGTTCACCAACAGGACAGATTTTAAGGATATCCCGGCTTCAGCACAGGTGGCTCAATCAGTGGCTCCAGGGAAATCCTTAAAACCTTACCTGGTGGTGGCCCTTGAGGACTGGAGTTGGCCACTCCTGTATTATACCACGCATAACAATACATTTAGAACTACATATAGTTGTATTTATAATACACAGATTGATGTAGCAGACCATCACAGTGAGCATCTGATTCTCCCCCAGTGTTGTGTGTGTGTGTTTGTTTACGCACTCGTACACACACACACACACACACACACACACACACACGTTTAACAAATGCACTAAATACCAAACGGATTAAAATGTTAATTCAGCTATAGAGTTTCTTTTTTAATTGAAATTGTAACTGTACGGGTAAAACCAGCTGGGAAGGAGATTAAATATCACTTAAGTTAGATGCTAGAGAGGACACTGTTTAAGAATATGTTTACAAACAGCACTGAGAGATTCACTAGAGAAAAATCTCTGTTTACGTTTAGTTTTCCCTTTGAAAATGTACTTCTAAGCAATTTTATTGTATGATTAACAGTGGCCTGCTATTCAGCTATCTTTGCATTAAAACAAAAAGAACTCTCTATCAGCTCCTGCTATACTGTACCGAAGGGAGGACAAGTGATGTTCTAATTCTGCTAGTGGTGCTTATCTGTCAATGGCATATGCTCCCATAAAAAAGGAAATGGAAAAACCTCTTGCCGTGAAACTGCACAGAAACTTTTCATAAAAGTTTACAAGAATTGTTTTACATTAGTATTTTTAATGCAATCTACTCTCATATTTATGAGTATGCAAAATTATGCATCAGCCAAAATTGCTCAAAAAGGAATAATTAAATGTACATTTATTAAAAAGTATAATTGAATTGCTTAAAGCATTAATTTAACTGTTATAGTCATTCGGGTTTTAATTATACTATGTCTTAAATTCATCTTAAGAGAGTGGAATAAACTTCCCAAGACAAAATTCAGTGCAGAAAAAAGTGCAGCGTTTATTCACATCTTGCATGTAGGTTTTCAGTCCGTTACAGGTAACTGAATACTGCACACAGTGGGGGAGAGAGTGTATGTACAATCCTTTCGGAGCGTGAGCATATGTAATTATTAACTGTAATCTCCTCACAGGGATTGTAAACAGCCAGCTGATTTTGCTTTCCATTATAAAAAGAGAGTTCTCTCTGGAATGTGACACAGAGTTCCTGTCCTGGGACATTTCTGAACCACATGTTTTATAAGAATTAAATTAGGTTGTCTGTGTCTTACCTGGAATGCCATTGTAAAGTGGCTGGTCTTTGTGTCTCGAACAATACTGGTGTTCATAGCAGACTGGATTCCCCAACGCCATTGTAAATAACCAATGGTGTTCTTGTCTAGATGCCGTGCCATCATGGTCGTGAGGCCTGGGCGTATTCCACGAGACGAAAACTGCATGACACAGTTTGTAGTAAAGAAACTGGAAGCAAGCACAAAAACAATAGATCAATGGTCAGATTCAAAGACAAATGGCCGGCCATCATATTTGTTTCCACAATGTTGGCAACGGGAGCAAGAAGGTGGTGAAAAACAGTACTGGACAAGTTTGATACTCTTATTGTTACTTCTAGAAGTTTTATATATTCATAGTATAGAAAAATGTTTAAGCTAGAGAATCTACACAAATTTGTGCCACAGGCCCTTTATGTAATGGTGTAGTGAAACATATGGCAAAGTATATGTTTCTATCCTGAACATATCAAAATGGTATTGTCCTATCTTGTGGAAATGCATTATCTACAGCAGGAGTGCACAATCTTTTTCTCCTACGCCTCCCTGTCTGCCCTGATTGCACGCCTCCCCCCCTCCCAGACCTCGGCACTGGCGTCAAATGACACGTGGGTAAGTTAGTTACAGAGGCATCGCACGGTCCCCCGGCATTTAATTTAAATGCCCTGGGGGAGAGTTCAGGACCCTGTAACTGCGGTGCCCCCCCCCAAAAGCAAATCTCACACCCTTGATCTAGAGAGTCAACTGTGATTCAAGCATTTTGCACTATAAAGCAATAATAGGAGTCAGTGGCAACACTATATACAGAACACATGTTAAATTGTGTGTAGAGCTGTTCATCATGCACTGTGCAATAGTTAGCAGGGTCTGCTAGTAACCCCCCCCCCCCCCCAGAGATATTCAATGGCGTAACAATAAAAGGCTCTGCTCTGTCATTTCAGAGAACTTTGATCCAAACCCATTGACAAACTGTTTGGACTTCTGGTATCTGTCAAATTACCCATATTGTAATTTCTTCAGGGCACGGATCCATTGTGTATGGAAATTCTACTCTACAACACCGCACACACAATAAGTATTATACACAGTACTGTATATATATTTAAAAAAAAAACTACTATTAAATTACATTTTGAGCTAAACAGTAGTAATCCAAGTGCTCTTCTATATAACTTTGTACGAGAGAAAAAAACCCAACAATTTTCTATACTTCTAATTATTCCTCCATCTATGGAGTGTTAAACATTACAAAAAAAAAAAAAAAACAGTAGCTCTAGCCTAAAGAAGAAGAAGAAGAAGAAAAAAAAAAAAAGGATTGTCAGGCACTCTTACCGACAGATTATGTAACCACATATATAGAGAGGAATATTCTTATACACACTAAAAAATAGTCAGCTTGCATTTTATAGTGTAATTATAGTATCTGTACCAGTGTTTTTCAACCAGGGTTCTTGGGAACCTTTGGATTCCCCGGTCATAATTAAGGGGTTCCCTGCAATTTTCTGGTCATTTGAAAAATTAACAAATATAGAAGAATTTACAATACACCTGATCACAGACGCGCTATTAGAGATGGTTGGGGGTTCCAGAATTTCACTTAGGGTTCCTTAACCAAGGAAAGGCTCTAAACCACTGGTCTATACATTGCTTTTTAAAAATAATTCTTCAATCAGAATATACAACCCATATTATACAAAACATTCAGAAACTTGATTATTATCTGTGCCAAGGAGATTTTGTATTTTGCCTTCTCAGCTTAATACCAACGGAGTCCTGTTTATCCATGTATTAAAAAGCAGCCTGTCACAGACCAACCTTCAGAGCCCATCTGCTTACAATGACTGATCTGCACAAAGTGAACTGTGAGGAATTTCATTGTCAACAATTGGAAAACCCCTGCTCTTACCAACATTCATAATCAATACAAGCTCTTTCCACAGAACGGGATTCTCTACTGGTGTGTGGAGAAGTACTTCGAATCAAGGGTATCAGAGGGAATATGTACGCTAGGTGAAGGTTTCACCTGACAGCGAGAGCATCTGTGTAAGTTGCTGTTGGATGAAATTCACTTGAGTAGAATTTTGTTACCTTGTTGTTTAAGGCTGTGGTCATGAGGTCTATTTGTGGTAACCCCAACTCCTGCACGAGTTGTGAGAAGAAATGATCTGCTATAGGGCACATTCCCCTGCGTTTATAATCTTCCAACTGATTGTTTTGCCCTGGAATATGTATCACTGTTAGATCCTCTGTGTTGCTCAGTACAGCTGAAAATGGGAAGAGACTGTTTCAGAAGACAGACTTCTTGTTTCTCGTTGCTTCTTGATATATGTGACTGCAAGTCTCATGATCCAGTCAGACAATTTAACTGCACCTTGTATATTTGCAA